>NW_019671929.1:211123-411586 GCF_002708625.1 Rhizopus microsporus ATCC 52813 | reverse complement strand
AAATAATAAACTCCGCTAAACGCGCCTTGGAAAGTTTATTTGAAAACAGAGGATCTTTTTTTTTTTTTTTTCCTTCTTTCTTTACTTTAGCAAAAACTATTATTTATAAAGATTTGCTATTGAATAAAATAATGGAGGCACTACGAACTGTTTTTTCTCGTCTATTTTCAGATTTACAAGATATAAATACTACAGTAAGCAGAGAAAGAACAAAGGAGAAAAAGAAGAGAACATGTACTTATTATCACTACAGGACAGACAAGGAATAGATAGAGCATCCTATGGGTATGTGGCATCATTAATAGATGAATCTATACACTAACATCTATATGCAGAAACCCTACGAAAAAGAGACGTCTTAACTTACTTCACCCAGACACAAAAGAAAGCATATATGATCATGATCTTATTCAGCTTCCATTAACCTCAAGTATCATTGATTATGAATCCATAGTAAGCGACTTTATTAAAACATGCCAAGTAGGCACAAACATTGTAAAGTACATATATAAGCATATACTATATATACACACACAGAATTAAAAAAAAATATTTGTGTGCATAGGAAGAGCAACTTAAAGCCATCATCATGAAGCTTAGAGAACCACCATTGACATTAGAAAAGGCATATCGTGTGATTACATTTCTACATCATGTTCTGAAAGAGATACCCATCACAACCTCAAATAGTAGCAATAGTGGTTTTCCATTAGGGCCTGTCATCAAGGACTTATCACTTGCATTATCCTTACGATCCAATACACCGCATGTTTATTCTATATGGATCATCATTATACAGTTTATGCTATCTTGCCTCAAAAGTGTACCTCAACAGACACTTTTCCATGCTGGAGTGACTACGCCCGTCATATTGGGTGTCATCAAACAAGTGCTGTTAGGGATGACAAGCTTACCTGAAAAAAATATGAATCTCATTCAGCAGAAATGCTTTTCAGTTGGGAGAGAGTTGTTGAATTTATTTTTGATCAGAGATCCCAGTGTTGTAAAAGAAAGTGACGATATGGACATAGATGCATCTATTCAAAATTTTACGGCTACTAGTAACAACAACAGCAGCAATAACATGAGCGCGATATCCTTCTATGATGTGATTTATTCAGTAAGCTATTGATAGAACAAAATATATATATACATATATAGCAACTGGGAGTCTAATATAATGTAGTTTCCTGAATTGTATGGTCATTTAAGTACAACACCTGCAACAACCGAAATGTATCCTCCATCACCCCAACCGTCAATTGCGAACAGCAATATATGGTTGATGACATTATCTTTTATGACAGTATCCATATTGCAGGATCACAAATTGCTAGAAAGGATACCTACTTTGATGGCCATTAATATCATCAAGCACATTCTGAAAGAAATCAATACGCTTCCACCCAACTTGACTACAACACAGGTCAATTGTATTAACAAAGGGAAGGAACTGATTAACCTTTTACTGTTGGGTGCATCAGGCGATGGTGCCGGTGTTGTGTCTCACTATGATATTATTGTAGCAGTAAGTAATATCATTTAAGGGAACTTGATCGCTTCTTTATTAACGCTAATGTGTAGTTACCAGACGTCTATGGACACTTTTTGGGTGGTACGTTTCCTCAGAGCATACATTGGACTCTAGAAAAGTTTATCAACGAATTGGGTAAAAGGCGTCGTCATCTAGCCTTCTTAATGATGCCTCCTGATGCCTCTTGGCCCCTTATTTCACAAATGAGTAGGCGTCATGAATATAACGATCTGACAACAAGAACAAGCTATCACATGTTTGAAGGTGATTTGGTAAGAAGATTGTCGACTGTTTCGAACAAAAAGAGAAAAAAAAAGAACTGATTCGCTTAATAGATTGAGTTTGTAAAAGAAGGCAACTCAACAAACACTGAAACACACTTTCGGGATATGTTACATCAACGAGCATCTATGGACGAGTTTCGACAATTGGCCATGTCACTAACACAGACAGGCTTGGATACGACTCAGATTAGAAAAGCTATGGTAGCAAAAGTAAGAGACGTGATACGATGTATTCAGCAACATAGTCGAAAGGGTAGAGCAGAGGATAAGGATGAAAAAGGTATTTTTTAAAAAAAAAAAAAAAAAAGATTAAGAAAAAGAGTAGTATTAAATCATTATATAAGCGTTTGAACCCTTCAACCCTTCCTTGACAAATATCAAAGGAGAGGATATCAAGATGGCGATACCTGAAAACATTCATCTTTGGGAATTAATGACGGAAACAGCTGATCAACTATATAGTTTTGTTTCAGGAGAGTAAAGTAACTAAAAGAGTTGCCAAGCTACGAATGCTTAATATTTTTTTGTATTGATAGGTTCTTTTCTTACGAGGATATCCTACAAGACTTTTATGACCTGGTTTATAAGCCGGATGGGACACCTTATACGTCAAGCACAAAGAACCACATTGCTAAAGATAATGGTCTTGTCTGGTTGCTACTGCAGCTCTTTTGTAAGTCTTTACATTTACACTTTCTTTTGAATGCTTATAAGAAAAACAAAAAGATATAGAGAAGGTGTCAACGAATGTGATTCAAAAGGATTTTGAAAATGATGAAAGACTCTTTGATAAACTTGTTAAGCTATACAACGAAGAACAGACTGAATCAAAGGATGCGTTCACCTTACGTGACTTATCCCTTCAGTGCGCGATCAATCACCAAAAGGCACATATCAAAGATGTGACAAACATTAAACAAAGACATCCCTTGATCACTGCTTCTCTACAGTATGCTAGTCTTTGCTATCACATTCAAGCGTACTTTAATAATCATTATCACAGTAAATCAGTTCGTGTATATATTACAGTGTGATACTTATCATACAAATAGGCAATGTACCAACCAACTCTACACTATTTCGCAACTTGGATTTGCAAGAGATGACCAAAATTGCTATGGAAAGTCAACTAAGACAGGATGTGGTGCCATATACACTCTATGTTTACCTTGTGCCCACCAAAGCCGATGTTGATACACTCGGGCACTCATCTACGACCTATATCAAAGGCGGTACACTCAATTACAAATTATTGGACTTACTGTGTATCAATGCAAAACATAGGTAGGATTAACGACATCAATCATGCTCGAATCACTCTTCTCTTTTTGTCTTGACACTTTTTATTAGGCTACTACAAGTTATATACAAGATGATGTTGGATAGCGAACTAGGTCCACGATACCAATCCACTGCTTCACCTGTCGCCTGCGTTCCACCTAATGTGCTTGACGTCGTGTACAAGCTATTGTATAGCGCACCGTGTTCGTAAGTGAAGTCATTATTATCGCCTCCCCCAAGAGATACTTATCTTACATAGAGCTGAATTGATGGTAAAAGAGATCTTTGACAAACTGAGACGTTGTGACAAGATGATAAAAATGAAACGTACTGGTGAAAGTGAATCTTTGCCAACACAATTACCTGACCAGACAATGCGCTGGCTACAGACCATACTTCAGCTTATGAATTACAGGTTCATACGGTTTTTAAAATACTCTCCACTTTCTTCTGGATTACTTCACTATATTCGATACTCTATATCGTTTCTTGAAAGCAGGCAGTGTTATCAGTCACTCGAATCGTTTACTGTGAATATTATAGTAAGTAGATGTTTAATCTGTGACATGTACACTAAAAGCAATGACAGAATATGCAAATGGATGTAAAGCTCCTCCGTTCATTAGACGATCCACATAGAGAAAAAACGATCTGGTTTGGAGAATCCGAGATGCTGGCTCGATTGACTGTGTGTACCATCAGTCGTCTGATCAAGACAAGAGGACAGGCGGATATCAAGACAGAGCAGATTCATCGTGTGCTATCTAATCTATACGAGCATTCGCTTGACTGGTCTTCAGCAGCTCTAGAACATTTCCCTCCTGTTGTTCGAGCCTTTTATGAGTCGCCTAGCAACCAAATACCAAGACCGAGCGTAACAGCAGCCAAAGTGCAACAAATCGTGTCTAATAACAAGGCACTGACGACCTACCTGCTTCAAGGGTCTCCAGAGGCAGAAAGAATGGCCATTCAGTATTTCTCAAGTGCAGAAAATCAATCTAGTTTACTGTGCATCATGTGGGTCATAGCCATTACTCGCTCTACGGCAGAATGCTTCCATATGCAATCTGTACGTAAATTACTGCTGCTGATACCTCCTTCTAAAATGGCAACAAACACAATTGATCTGATGGACTTTATACTAAGTGTAGAATATCCATCCAATGCTCAATCATCCGTAAGTTCGTTTTAAGCACCCTTTCTGATTTTTGTGTTTCTTATATGCTTTCCTTTAGATATCTGTTCTTTTGGATGCATTCATCTGGAAATATCAGTGGGTCAATTTCAATCACGTCCTTTTTGCACTGGCCAAGGGCAGCGGTACGCCCGAAAGGACGACTAAGGCCATGACCGTTCTTCGTTACTTACTCCTTGAATCTTCAGAACTCGTTAAACGCGTACACAAATGGGATTCTCTCGGCTTCAGCTGTCGTCCATGGACAGAGGAAGACTTTCAAGAAAAACTCATGGCTTACTTACGAGAGTTTCCCGAGTACAGTGAGTTTGAGGCGTTTGCTATGCAACAGTTTGAGCCTAGAGTCGACCTTTCACCACCATTGCAGGTCAAGCTACCTATCTATTTTGGCAATGTCATCAGTGACTTTGTTGTTTCCCTAGAAAACATTCTGATGCGATTGGTGGAGTATGGCCAGACAGAGCTATTGATCGACATATTAGATAAACATGGTCATTTGTTCAAATATCATCAGTGTCCATTATCATTTGTGGCCAACTTTTTCCTGTACTATCATGCATCACCCACATTGATGAATCTCTCTGTTCGTAAACGAATTTTGAGGCTGATAGGTATGTATTTATATGATGAATAGACTTTTTTTATCTCTTGGCACATTGATTCATATTCTGTTCTAGATTTTGATCAGTACAATATTGCGCCTGAAGCGGTAGCCTATGCTCAAAATGAAGATGATGATGGTAGCTTGTTTGATGCTGGATACTTTGAAAGGGTTATTTATAAGCTTGCTAAAAGTACAAGACAAGAAGAAAAAAAAGACAGAAATGATAGATCCTAATCATATATACTTAGGCATAAACCCTCAAACATGTGCTCCTAGAGCCAACCCAGACTTACCCGAACGTCATTTTCGAGAAATTGGCAGTCCAGCCATAGAAGGTATTGTCATTGCCACCTTGGAGACCATGCTGACCACGACAGCTCCGTCAACGATTATAAAGTACTTCTTGGACTTGGCACTGCTAAGAGAATCACATCATGTGGGTGTATCTGCATTGACGATCCATGCTATTGGTCTACTCATACCGTTACTACCTCCACAAGACTTTATCCATCCCATGTTTAAAGAACTGAATGACTTGATATTGACTGATCCTTATTTGCTGGCAGTATCTGAGCCATGTCGATTGGTAGTGTATAAGAAACAGAAATAGAGTGACGTTATCTCTAATGAATAATAGATTCGATGCGGAATACCTAAAAGTGTGAACGGAAAATATACCATGACTCAGAGTCTTCCTGATCTGACGACGACACCTGTCTTGAAAGATTCGATGAGTGCTCGAGTGGGAAAAGCGATGATATTTCCTTATATATTTAACGACTACACGTTTAATTTACATAACTACAGCACAAATGCGCCGAATAGCTTTCTAACATTATTTCACAGTATGGTGCATTATTCAAGTCTGGATATCTTTGGTATCTTTTTGGAGTACTTCCAAACCCTACGTAATTCAGAAAAGCTATTAACCGATGTACAGCTACTCTATGTCTGCTTCTTGATTGGACCCGCGTTACATCGTATTGAAAAACTAGACATCAGTGAGGCTGGGGTAAGTTTATTCAAAGCAATTTTCAATACATGTGTGTGCTAATCCCTTTTTTAGTTCTTGGTTGAATTGATGCATATGGTCAAACAGGTCACTACGCTCATGGACATGAAAGATGGCTGGACGACACAGGCACTTGAACAATCCTACGACTTTTTGTATCATATTCGAACAAGGTTTGTAAAAACTAATGAGTTAGCTGCTCAAATAAGGGAAATTATTCGTTCCATGAATCCACCAATATCTCAAAGGCTACTGAGACTGGTAATGGTTTAAATAAACCTATAAATGTATTTTTCTCTTGTAAAAGGGTAGTTCTTTAAGAAACGTTGGCTTAATTTATTGTGATATGTTGTCTATGATATCTGACAGAGAGAGAGAGAGAGAGAGTTGACTATGACTACATATTAGAAACTTATGGACGCTAATGTGAATACTGTGTGTAGTTTCGTCAAACGGTGAAGTAGATAACGAAACAATTAACAAAAGACTGTAGGAAACTGTTAATGTATCAACAATATTTAATGAAATAAGCGTGTAGACTAGTCCTTTATATCAATTGCTTGATCGTGTGGTTTACATGTCAACAAAATTAACATCAAAATAAGTTTAGCAATGTAGTTTGTTCTTTACACTGCGAGGCAATTTATATTTTCAAAGCATTTACAACAAAAGAGATACAAAAATAAACAAATACAAAAAATAATAATGAAACTACTTTAAGCTCAAATGGGCTTACACTGACTTATTTAGAATGAGAAGGTTGACTGTTGAAAGTTGGAGTTAGCAACATGATTGAGATTGCATTTCGAAATGGGAGAGTTCTGGACAGTGTAGATAGACAGTATATTTTGAGCGTAGTTTGAAGTAAATCCGCTTTCGAACTACAAATTTGTAAGGAGAACACAGAAAAAGAGGGTGAATGAATAAAACAAAGAGCCAATAATCCTTCCAACGATGGTTTTTACCTCCAACAACAATTTTAGGTGATCATATTTTGCTTTTGCTGCCGCTGCTTTTCTTCCAACCTCAATGTTTCCAATGTTAACAAATTTCTGGTTGACAACTATGCCTAAACGGTAATCTATCTTATGGTTTCCTCTAGTACTTGCTAACACCGTGTCTCCACTAAAACAGGTAATATTATTATTCTGCTGATGCCTCCGTTTTTAAAATACAAGTTTGGTCTTTACCTTTTGATTTTAATAGAAGAATTCGAGAAAAGAGCTTCAATAACAGGCCCCCATATATTTAGAGAAACACATGCACCAGAAAACACATCAGAAGTTAGATTAATATCACGGGCTCTACTTCTACCCATTACCTATAATGCCACCCAGCAAGGCTTTTCACCAGCTTGATTTGTGTTTCTTTTCAAGAAGAAGAGAAAAAAGAAATGCTAATTTCATGTTATCAGTTGATCAATTGCATGTAATTATGATACATTCGTATTTACATTATTTGGTCTATTTTCTGGTGCATGTAGTGTTGGACTATACTCATATTTAGATCTTGCTCGGAAGGATCAGAAACTACAGTAAGATCAAAGAGTTCGGCTTTTGTATAAAAAGCATTCACACTACACACGTAAGACAATTGCATTATGTTTTTAGTAAAGCGTCATCAGGCGTTCAACGCCACTGCTCCTAAGAAAACCGCTTCCACTTTGGTCTCCTCTCTGCTGGCATCTCCCTCACTAGCATCCGAATCCCCGTTTCAACCCAAACCTCCTCCGTCTTCCGATTTTGATTCCTCTCCTTTTCAGAAACTTATCAAGCTTAAAGCTTCCATACCCTTTTCTAATCAAATGGCTACTGCTCGCACCTTCAGTGCCTGTTCTGCCAATCATGGGTACATGTTCCTATACCTGCCTCTACGCTTCCGCCTTCCTATAGATCAACTATGCTCTCGCCTGCGTCAACTGAATATCAACACCCGCCGTATCCTCAACATCCATTTTTCCGATCATCACCCTGTTGCCCTCTTAATTCATAATGATTATAAAAATGAACTCCGCTCACAATTAAAGAAATTTAAGATTCCCACAGGATGATTACGATCCTTTAAATCCCTCGAACCTTCGTGATCCCGATTACGACGTCTGGGACGAAGCGAGCAGGACGACCGTCGCGAGTGTTTTATTTAGCTGTGTATCCTTCATGCTCTCGATTACCTTAAAGGTCCTGTCAAGCAGGCTGTAGCTAATTTCTTCGCTAACAAAGGATATATTGATCATAACGAGTTCCCTGGGCTCTTTCCCGTCAAAAAGGCATGGACTTCACTTACTGTTCTCTCAATAGCTTACCTTACTGAGATCCACTTCTCTGTTCCTTTCTTCAAGCACAACATTTTTATCATCAAGCCCAGAAATGTTTTTAGATACTTCTTTCATTCAGTCTTTGAACTTGCCCAACTGGGTTTAATAAATAAAAGATTGTTTAAGCATACTATTCCCAAAAATTGTAGAATTTCCTATTTAGCTATGATGTTTCAAGAATTTTGTTGATCAGGACAAATAAATAAATACAGCTGTTTCAGCCTCAACCTGCCTGAAAGCACGGCGTCTTCAGCTAAAATGGTACACAGCAACAAAATCCCATCTATATTGCGCCATAGCATGCTTACGATGATGGTCCCTTCATATTCCCGAATAAATAGATGCTATCAAACAGTTGTGCTTCATGCAAAAAAAAGGGGGAAAGGGGGCTATAATCAACGTGTACGGCGGGTAACCTTAAATAAACAATGTATTGCTCATACTTCTTTGTTTTATGAATTCAAGAATCAGAATGTTTAGGTATATGCAAGAGATGCATGAAGAAAGAAAAAAAGACTCATACGTTTTGATGATCGTTCACCAGCCATTATTAATTCATTATGCTTAGCAGCTTTGTTTACTCAGTTAAACATTGAAGGCATAGCTTAGCACCTTAATTCTATAAATATCGTGACAGCCATTATACCAGTTTTTTATAATAATACCCTTGAAAGAGCGAAACAAAGAGAGAGAGAATGATATTAAACTTGTGCTTAATACCCAATTATGTTTCGTGAATAAATTAGATTTGCAGATCGTTTATTGACCATTTTAAGACTGTGATACCTTGTTTATTGCATCAACATCTGTATTCACCAATGGCGGATTTTAATGTAGATACATCTTCTTTTCGGTCTATTATTTAAGCCTGATTATTAATTCAAAGATTAGTAAGAGCAAAGCGTTTACATTGTAAAGAAGTGTAACTTGATAAGTGCATATACGCGCGCGCGCTTTCTACTGCTTCTTTATAGAAGGGTGACACTTGATCCCCACATGTACATATGTGCATGTTTATCAAATGTACAACAATGGTAAACAAGGGCCCTCTCTTTTTCTTTCTTGTTTTAAAGCAACAAAAATTCATTATTCTGATGCTAGTTAGATTCTAATGTCAATCGTCTTTTTATACCTAATTGAATCCACATGAATCAACCCTCTTTTTGATCACTCGTCAGCCTTGATTCTCCGAGACGTCATTTTTTTTTACTTCATAGTCGTGTAATTAATAATCATTATAGGCTATTTCATGCTTTGTAATTTTTTTAGATTCAGATTGTCATTTCGATTGCTTTCTATAAACTATAAAAGCTCACTTTCTTTTATCTTCTTTTTATCTCTTCATCGAATTCTTCTTCATGGTCTCTAATAAGCAAGTCATCTTCACAAAGATCCCTACAGGTTACCCTCAACCAGGCGAACACATGCAAGTCAAGGAATCAACCATTGACCTCGATCAAGAACTTCCCAAGGGTACATTTATAATCAAGAACCTCGTCTTTTCCGTTGATCCGTACATGCGTGGCCGTATGAGAGATCCTTCTATCCAATCTTACGCGCCTGCCTTTGACTTGAACAAGCCGATGACAGGTGACACGATGGGTGTTGTCATTCGATCTAACCATCCTGATTACAAAGTGGATGACCTTGTATACGGTCGTACAGCTCGTGGCCTTTTTGAAGAGTATTCGCTTGTCAATGCAGAATATGCCAAGAATTCATATGTCGTTCGTAATGATCCCAAGGAAAATGGTCTCCCTATTAGACATTATGTTGGTGTCTTAGGTATGCCTGGTATGACAGCTTATTATGGGTAACGTTTAAAGTAATATAAAAAATAGACAGAATATTAACATTAATTGATCTGTAGATTGCATGAAATTGGTAAACCCAAGAAAGGCGAAACACTCTACGTCTCGGCTGCTGCAGGTGCTGTTGGTCAATTGGTAGGCCAATTCGGCAAGGCTTTGGGCCTCTACGTGGTTGGTTCAGCAGGTAGTGATGAAAAGGTCGAATACTTGAAATCCTTGGGCTTTGATTGTGCCTTTAACTATAAGAATGGCTCCATTTACGATAATTTGGCCAAGTATTGCCCAAATGGTATTGACATCTACTATGAAAACGTGGGTGGTGAAATGCTCGACGCTGTCTTGAAACATGCCAATAACTATGCTCGAATTATTGCCTGTGGTATGATTTCTCAATATAACCGTGAAAAGCCTGATCCGATCTATAATCTCATGAATATCGTGGCTAAGCGAATCACGGTGCAAGGCTTTATCATCATGGACCATATGGACTTTGAAGAACAGTTTCTCAAGGATGTTACCTCTTTACTGTTGAGCGGTAAAGTCAAGTACCGAGAAGATATCGCAGAAGGTATTGACAAGACTCCAGAGGCTCTTTGTGATGTCTTGTATGGTAGAAACTTTGGTAAGCAAGTGGTTCATATCGCTGATTTGTAAATAAAAAAGTAAATTTGTCACACTTGCCTTTTTTAAATAATGACGCAACACATAAGGCGTCGGTTTCTTGGCTTTATTTTATATATTTTTCTCTTTTATATTTAATTAATAAACAATGGCATTTCTGTAATTATTTGTTCAATCTACAAGCTATAGCTTCTTACTTATTCTTTTTAGTTCTGGAATCAAAAAGAACTTGAACAGAGCAGGCACAACAGTAAGAAAATAATTATAACAAAAGAAACTTGTCCTAAATAAGGGAGACTATAGATAAAGCAACGTACTGGAGGAACAGACAAGACGTTTGACAATGAATATGAAGAAGAACTTGAAAGATTTAAAGCGTAAGAAATAAAACAATAATAAAATACAATGTATTCATAATAAATAGACTAGAAAAGAAATCTGATAAATTATCAAAGCATGCAAAACAATACATTGACTCAACAAGAGGTAGGAGAAGGAAATATATAAAAGAGGGAATGCCCCTAACATGAAGTTTAGCCATTATTGCCTCACAAACACGTTTACTTCAAATCATCGAAAAGATTTACGGAGACAGTGCATTTTCTAATCCAGTCTTTGCTGAGTATAAGAGAGCATTGGAGACTATTGAAAAGGAAGCCAAGGATAACTTGGTAATATATAGAATATCACACAATGATGATATACTTATATATTTCATTAGGACCCTGCTTATCAAAAGACAGTGATTGAACCATTAGCAAGATACGTTTCTTATTTCCCAGAAGTGAACGAAGCTATCAAACGCCGTAATAAGAAATTATTGGATTATGATGCTCAACGTTCAAAGGTCAGAAAGCTTATTGATAAACCTAGTGAGGACCCTTCTCGCTTGCCAAGAGCTGAACAGGAGGCTAATATGGCAAGAGAACTTTATGAAAATTTAAATACTATTCTTATCAATGACTTGCCCAAACTTGTCGACCTTCGTGTACCCTACTTGGACCCTGTTTTTGAAGCCCTCGTCAAGACTGAGCTTCGATTTGCTCAGACTGGATATGAGCAATTGGAAGGCATGAGAGGTTCGATACCTGCTGAAGTCGAGGGTGGCGATAGACGCATTGATGAAGTCCTGCAACAAATGCGTGAACTGACCATTTGCGGTAACTTTTAAAAGTGGCTTAAGAGCAGTCACATATACCTCTATTTTTTTCCTCCTATTCTTTTATAGTCAATAAAACTATTTCGTTGTTTTTTATTAAAACACTACAGATAATATGCCTAAGGAATCTAAGAAAGAAAAGAAGTCCAAGAAGTCTGAAAGCTCTGAAGTTCTTCGCTTCCAATCACCCATCGCTCACCCTTTAGCCGATGATAAATTAGCCAAGAAAGTTTTCAAGACTGTCAAGAAGGGTAAGATTTTACTCATAAAATCTAATGATTATACAACTCAAATTATATATATATAGCTAGCAAAGTAAAGCATGTTCGTCGTGGTGTTAAAGAAGTTGCAAAAGCTCTTCGTAAAGGAGAAAAGGGTCTTGTTGTCATTGCTGGTGATATTTCTCCTTTGGACGTTATCTCACATATGCCTGTTCTCTGTGAAGATAACAATGTACCTTACATCTTTGTGCCCTCCAAGGAGCAATTAGGTGAAGCTAGTTCAACAAAGCGTCCTACTTCTGTCACTATGATCGTTTTGGGTGGTAAAAATAAAGATACAAAGGCAGCAGAAGATTACAAGGAATTATATGATGAATGCTATGCTCAAGCAAAGGACTTGGTAAGTCATTTCTTAGTTTTTTTTTGGTGTTATAGAAAGAGACTATATTAACCATTATATAATCTTTAGGATGAAAAGCTTGTTTATTAATACTGTTTTGCATTGTAAATAAAAAAAAGAAAGTACTGACAATAGATACTTTTCACAGTTATACAAGGAAATATGATTTATGCTTAATGTATAAGTTTATAAATATGTGTGTGTGAATATTGTAAGTTGCAAGGTTTGAACCTTTAGTCAACATGTTCTTTTTTTTTATTTGTCAAGTTCAGCAATTTGATTGGTTAATTCATGTTCTAAGCACTGTCCTTTTTTTTCTTCTGGTTCTCTTTCGAAATTGTTAAAAGGAAGAGTAAGATTTTATAGACATAAACATGGATATTATTAAGAAACAAAAGAACTATAGAAAGAAGAAGATTGATGAAGACAGTCAAATCGAGGTAAAAGCAGTAGAAACTAACACTGATGACGTGAGGTAGATTGTATAGTAAAAAAATACATTAAACAAAAAGCTCATCATTTCCCCTAGTGCTACTATTGAAGAGTTCCATGAAATACGCAAGCTACGTCGTAAACAAGCTGGGATTGATGCAGAAAAATTATCAAAAGGACTTGAGAAAAAGATTAGAAAGAAAAAGCAGCAAGAAGGATGGAATGTTACAGCT
This sequence comes from Rhizopus microsporus ATCC 52813, assembly GCF_002708625.1. Classification (NCBI taxonomy): domain Eukaryota; kingdom Fungi; phylum Mucoromycota; class Mucoromycetes; order Mucorales; family Rhizopodaceae; genus Rhizopus; species Rhizopus microsporus. The sequence goes on along the minus strand of NW_019671929.1, from coordinate 398,485 downwards.
GAACCCAAATCAAAACTAGAAGATGATGAGTTTAGCACAAGTAAAAAACTAAAACTTGACTCATTTACAACACAAACAAATACACTTGATGTTGATAAACACATGTAAGTACAATCAAGTATTATAAGTTCATTAGAGTAACCAAACATTAGGATGGAGTATATAGAGACTGAAATGAAAAAAAGAAGAGGATATACACCAGAAGACGATGAAGAAGATGATGATGAAAAGAAAAAGGGATTTCATGATATTTATGAGGAATTATATCGTATTCCAGATCGACTAAAAGGTGAACAAAAGGTGACAGAAAGTGAGGGCAATGTACAACTGTCTTCTCAAATGCTAACTGCTATCCCTGAAGTGGACCTCGGCATTGAGTAAGTGCTGATATATATATATGCATATAAAGAGAATACATTAATAACTCCTTCTATAGTACCCGCTTACAGAATATTGAAGAGACTGAAAAGGCAAAACGTAGGCTAATTGATGAAACTCAAAAATTAGAACAAGAAAAGAAGGACGAAGAACGTAAGTGAGAGATCCTTTTTTATTGATTATATTTACTCAACCCCTTTTTTATAGCTTTTGTTCCTGCTAACTTTGAAAAGCAGATACATCATGAGTTTAGACCTAGACTAAATCAAAGATTAATGGCAACAGACGAGCAAGCAGTTGCCAGATTCAAGAAGAGAATGAGAAAATAGTCTTTTAATAATAAACTACTGTTTTTTATTCTTTTTGTGATAATCTACACTCAATGTGTCGTGACTTGCAGCCTATTGAACTTGACATGCCTATACTTTTTTTTTTCTTCTTTTTTTTTTCTTCTGTTTTTTATACACGACACTATGGCAGCTAATAGTAAGAGGGAACTTCCTCCTAAAGAAGCAGCCTCATTTAGAAATCTTTTGGTAAATATAAACTACACACGTGTTTATATGTTTATTCATATATTTCAATATAGAAAAATTATGAGCTTCGTCAATATAAGAAAGGTTTAAAGTTGGCTGAATCTATTCTCAAGAAATATCCTGACCACGGTGGTAAGGACATTTTAACAAAAATATACAAATCTCTTGACACACGCATGTAGAAACCCTGGCCATGAAAGGCTTATTTTTGAATAACCTTGAAAAGAAAGAAGAAGGCTATGAATATGTCAAAAAGGGCCTTCTTAAAGATTTGACGTCTCATATCTGTAACTTTCTAAAACATGCACTCACACTCACACCACTCATTCCTGTTTATTAGGCTGGCACGTATATGGTTTATTATATCGAGCTGACAAAAATTATGAAGAAGCAGCCAAATGTTATGCGAATGCTTTAAAGTACAACAAGAATGATCCCAACATTCTTCGCGATTTTGCTATTCTTCAAACACAGATGCGTCACTATGATGCACTTGTTGTAAGTAATATTCTGATTAAATCAGCAGTAGATACTCATTTGACATAGGAAACTCGTACAAAACTTTTAGAATCCAAACCCCAAAACCCTCCATACTGGCTTGGTTTAGCTATTGCTTACCAGCTTGTCAACAAACCAGAAAAGGCTGTCAAGGTCTTAGAAACATTTGAAGAAACAAAGATTCCCGTAAGTGTCCACTTTTTTTGTTTTGTAAAAAGGAACTCACCAAGTTTCATATGTTAGGGTATTACGACCGATTTTGAAAAATCTGAGTTGGCAATGTACCAAAACACCTTGTTGGAAGAAACAGGAAATTATCAGGCTGCTCTTGATCACCTCTTACAGATAGAACCCAAGGTGACTGACAAGAGATCGTGGAAGGAAAAGCACGCCTTGTACTTGCTCAAGTTGGATAAAAAGGAAGAAGCCGAAATGGCCTATCGATTGTTGTTGGACGAGAACCCTCACAACATCAGTTACGTGACCAGTATTTTATCACTAAAGGCTGCAGACAAAGGTAAAAGGAGGCAAATGGGTTCATATGATTTCTCTAAACAAAAACTATAGCTAGTAAAAATGACATTCTCGCCGAGCTTTTCACTCAATATCCTCGCTCGAAGGCAATCGAACAGTTAATCCTGGAATACGCTGAAGGAGAGTCTTTTAATGTCAAAGCTGAAGCTACACTTCAAAATGGATTGAGAAAAGGCATCCCTTCTTTATTTGCATCCATGAGAAGATATTATGCTAATGCTGAAAAGCAACGCGTCATTGAGGATCTTGTTGTTGGATACAGTGTTTCATTGGAAAAGAACGGAACATTTGGCACAAGCACAGGTATTGAAAGCAAAGAAAAGTGTGGGTTCTCTTCTTCTAAAAAGCTGTTGTATAGATAAAGAACCACCAACCGCCTTGTTATGGTGTTGGTATTATCTTGCCAAGCACTATGATTACCACCGTCAGTATGAAAAGGCTCTCGAGACAATCAACAAGGCTATTGCACATACACCCACCGTAGTCGAACTTTACATGACCAAGGGCAGAATCTTGAAACATTCTGGAAAGGTCGAGGAAGCTGCTGAAGTGATGAACGAAGCTCGTGAATTAGATCTTCAGGATCGCTTTATCAACTCCAAGTGCGCTAAATACATGATGCGAGCTGGTAGAATCGAAGAAGCCGAAAAGATCTTGAAGCTGTTCACACGTAAGGACGTTGAGCCTGTACAAGACTTGACCGATATGCAATGTCAATGGTTCATGGTTGAGGAAGGTCATGCCTATCTCCGTAAAAAGGAATACGGCAAAGCTTTAAAGCGATTCCACTCTATTGAAAAAATCTACACAGACTATTATGACGATCAATTTGATTTTCACAGCTACTGTCTTCGTAAACTGACACTTCGCGCTTATGTTAATGCTTTGAAATGGGAGGATAAAAACAAGTTGAATCCTTTCTATCTCAAGGCTGCCAAGGGTGCAGTTGATGCTTATTTGGCTCTGGCTGACAAGCCAAAGACTGCGGAACAAGAAATTGACGAGTCCAACATGACAGAGGCTGAAAAGAAAAAGGCTAGAAATAAAGCACGCAGGGCTGCCTTGAAGGCACAACAAGACGCTGAAGCTAAAAAAGGCAAGTAGAAAATATACAAAATATGAATACGTGTTATAACATGTATGTATAGAAAAATTAAAGGAAGAGGCTGCCAAGGCAAAGACAGATAAAAAAGTGACTGATTCTGATCCTGATGGCGAAAAGTATGTCAATACAGAGAAGCCCTTGGAGGAAGCTCTCAGATTTATCAAACCATTGGAACTTTTGGCTCCTGAGTCAGCAGAGGTCAACGCTTTAGGATTCGAAGTGTACATTCGTCAAAACAAGCTACTGTTAGCGGTTAAAGCTTTATCTAAAATAGCAAAGGTTGACAAGAAAACTTCATGCTTTGAAAGTAGAATGGAACGGTTCGAGAAAGCTTACAAGGCACAACAAAAAGATTTAGATTCTAAAATTACTCAAGTTATCGATTCCCAACTTGCTGAAATTCGTAAACTTTAAAAGAAAGAAAAAAAATAGAAAGCGTGCAATAAAAGTAGCTTTTTAAAAACCTACGAGGATATATTCCTTCTTTAAGGTTTTTGTTTATTCAAACTATGTGTACAGTCTATATTAATTAAGCCCACTATGAAAAGAAGTTAATATAAGATTCAGATGTATAGTGTCAAATAACTTACCAAGTCACGAAGATACTTCTTGCTTGCTATCCAACTTATCAAAATCTTGTTGGCTTCGACGACATCTATCTTTTGATGCTCTACAAGCATATCGGCTAAAGCATCCTGAACACCCTTTGCCATGCCCTTTGCATCACCGCAGATGTATATAGCGGCATCTTTGTTGATAATGAGATCATAAAGCTGGGCCGAGTCTCTTCTGATAAGATCCTGAACGTAGACTCTGGGAGAGCCATCAGATGCTCTACTCTCAGCCAATGCTAGATGAGTGATCGTACCATCTGCTTCGAACTCGCAAAGTTCCTTTTCGAACAAAAAGTCCTTTGATCTGTTTCTAAAACCATAGTAAACGTAAATTGGACCAAAGGCTTCTTTGATCTGACGGCTCGGTTGGTGACCGGTACCGCCCATAGACAATCGGATGTTTCGCTGTGTCTGACGATGTTCCAAGAAGCCAATGAACGGAGCAATACCTGTGCCAGGGCCAATCAAGATCAAAGGACGCTCTGTTTCAGTAGGCAAGACAAATGCGTTTGCATTTTGACGTACAAACATGGGAATCTTGATGTCCTTCTTTACAGGTATTTCAACCTTTGTGGGTGTCGATCGGCTTGGAACCATTTCTGTTATTCTGTCCATCCAGGGAGTAGCCACGCCCTTACGCTCAGCTTTACCTGGAGTGATATATTCGACGACATTGAAAGCAAATCGGATCTTTCCTTGTCTCTTGAGAGGAGAGCTAGAAATGGAATAATAACGAGGCATGTGTGCTGGTAGCAAGTCCAATAGACGTTCAATCGGTGGTTGACAAGATGGGAATGTTTCAAGAATGTCGAGAAGTGTAGGACACTCATCGCGGATAGCATTGAACGCAGCCGCACCCTGTTTACTGCAGATGTACATCAACGACAGCTTTTCCTTGGGGTCGGTAGCGTAGTCTGCAAGCATTCTGAATAATGCCTTTCTAGGCTGGCTTGTAAGGTCAACACCATAGCGGAATAGTTCGAGTAGAGTTGTGTATGAGGCACCCTGTAAGTGAGATGGGAGGTTGTCGCCTTCTACCTTGTATGCATCATTGTAGGATTCCTCCGGTACAGATAGACGATCAAGAACGGCATAGACCAAATGTTCATCATTAGGTGCTACAACACCAAAGGCATCTCCAGGTTCATAATGAACCCCTTCACCAACATCCAGTTCAAGTTCCAACGTACGTTTAAGGGCGTCCTCGGTTGACAAGCAGGATACCATGGTGATAGGAGCATATGTGATGGGAACTGGTGTAACAACAAATTCTGGCACTTGCATACTGTTGGTTGGTTTCTGTCCCTCAAGCTTAGTAAGCTTTGCAACAGGAACCGACACCCGCGGCAAGCCGGTTAACTTGGCGCCTGGTTCGAGACCTGCCAGACTGATCTGAAGAGGGAAGCTCTTTTTGAATGCTTTGATCTTTTCGACTGCTTCCACTGCACTTTCAATCAATGAATTTTCAAGTTGAGTGTATTTTTCGACAAGGTCAGGGACCGTCTTTTGGCGATTTTTCATAGAGTACGGTACAGAGGCAGGGTCGATCTTCAATTCGGTCATCTCTTTCTCCAGTTGCTTTTCGGCCGCAATACTCTCTTCAATGGTCCAGCCTGACTTTTGAGCCAAGACAGTTGGTAAAACCTCCCACAACTTTTCGATCCAGGGATCAACTACATTTTCCAATCTAGGGTGGATTAGTTATTTTCGGTATTCTTTCCTTTCTTTCTATTTTACCCTTCAGCATCGTCAGCTAAGCCCTTTTCGTAGAAAATAGTGGCACCTAAATCCTTAAATTTCTTCTCTAAACGTTTTCCTGTGTTATTAAAGTTGGAATAATTGCTGTCTCCAAGACCCAACACAGTGAATTTAGTGCCTTTGAGGTACTCTTTGTCCTTGTTACGACGCAGGAATCTCCAAAACTTTAAGGAATTGTCGGGAGCATCGCCATCACCAGTGTTTGAAGAGATCAAAATGATGATTCCTGCTTTTTGAAGTGGTGCCTGTAAATGACAATTAAGCTTTCATTGTGTATATTATATGCTTTATTGACCTTTTCATAGTCGTCCATGACAAAGCAATCACCTGTATATCCCTTTTTAGTAGCTTCTGTATGAATGTTTTTAGCTATCCATTCTGCATTGCCTGTTTGTGAAGCCCACAGGATAAGATAGGTAGAAGCAAGCTCTGTCATTTAATATATATTTAAAAAAAAAAAGGAAATAAAGGACGCACACCAACTGGGTAAAATAAGACGGAGTATAAAAAATTTAAGATGTGTGTCAGTGTGCATACAATGACTATTTTTTGTTGATTACTCTGAATACTCTCAAAACATTGGTTCAAGAATCAGACACAAATTGAAATGTAGGCGTGCAGTTGACACAACCATCATCAACAGATACGAATTTGGTTGATTCATGTATAGTCAGACAGTCTGCCCTAATGTTATTCTTGACTTTAGATCAGAAATTGGGACACATCACTTGAAAATTGCAAGTCTGAGGTATTGGTTGTTGCTAGTACTCACAAAGATGTATAAGAATGAAAGCAAAGAAGCAATGAATCCTTGTTTTATCCTTTTATTAGAAGTGAAAAGAAGTGCTCATAGCAGAAAGTAATTTGGTTCAAGTCTTGGAGCCACAAGAAACATAATCAATTAATCTACTTTGCCACTATCTGCCAAACTCTATCAAACTCTGCTACAAGAAAAGAAGAAGAAGAAAAAACAAAAAACTAACCAGACAGGTCACTGCTTCTTTACGCTGGATCACTCCGGGATGCTCCTATTGTTTTGACTCTACCTCTTTAGCTGATGAATGGCCCGTAAACCCTCCCCTACTTCTGAGATCGATGGTTGCGATACTTCAAAGGTTCAGCATTCCGAAGTTTCCACGGTCATCACCCCTTTCGAAACGCTTCGCTCTAGGTACTTAGAAGTGCACTCTTTGTACGTTGAAGCACCTCTTTCGCTGAATTTACCGTAGTATGGTTCTGAGATTGACTTTTGATTTTTGAGATTTGAGCCTTAAGTGCTTTTTATTCATGGAGGGTTTATACCATGTAGTCTTCTGGCATGCAGTCTATGGTTCTAGTCACCTTGGGTCTGAAAGCTAGCGATAATGTGGCCTTCTGGACTTATGAAAAGAAAAAAAGAAGAAATCTCTACTTATTCAAAACTTTCTCTCTCTTTGGAAATCAAACTATTGCTTACTTAAATAAAAACTTCATTCTGTTATTCCCACGCTTTGACTCTGTTCTTTAATCTTAATAAAATATATCCACTTGACACACCTTTCTTTGTCTCTGATAATCCAAGGAAACAGCAGCTTAATGGTTTCTTCATATGCATCATTATAAAGCAGTTTGGGATAATTATCATTATATAACCTCACATAGGTAGTTCTCATTAGTGAGATGCCATATATTAATATCAGTCTGTGCTATACAAACTCACAAAGGCTCTTCTGGGCTCAGATTCACATCCATGTATCGTCTTTGAGCATTATGTCATCGGACTTTTTTCATTGACGGAACGCATTTCTTGTATAATAGATCTTCACTTAAATGTGTTGACGATCTACTGGGAGTACGAAAAAAAGCATCCTTCTGTATCTCCATTACCAAAAGATGGGCTCTTCTTGCTCTATATTTTCATATTTGGCACATCTCCTTACGGAATTAAAGAGTGGTCCCTGAGAGTATAGGACATATTTATGAAGAAACTCCAAGTGGTTCATCCCCCAGTTGTACTTTTGTGCCATGATTCATTATAAACTCACGCATAATATTAGCATCTCAATAATTCAAACTGATTCTTTTTTATCATATTACACTTCTTCTAATTTTATATAAATATCTTCATTTATGATGGACATCAAGGATCACAGAAAAAGACCTCCTTTGTATTCTCAAAGTTACATTAATGATTTTTAGCTATCCTTCAGAATGTAGAACGAGTGTTACTTTATATAAAGTATCTAAAAAAGATACTATGAATGATTGAAATGTATAGCATATAGGATTATTTACATGAAGGTACCAGCTATTGATATTGTAAGCTCAGGTTCTATGTGGCGCTGTTAATTTATCATGCACTCCAGAATATGAACAGTTTTATCTAGTTCAAAAGTCTGAACTTTAACTTTCTTCATAGTCTAAAAAGGGAAAATTGATATGGACTCAGCCTCAAAGACATAAAGGCCACTGTTTTACCCTTGTTTTGTTCCCACCATCAAATGGAGTTTGCTCAGTTTCGTATTGCTCGTCCTACAGACAACTTTGAAAAGATCAAGGAATTCTATGGAAAAGGCTTAGAATTACCTGTTATTGGTTCCTTTGAAGGACACGCTGGCTATGATGGTATCATGTTTGGCTTACCTGATAATAAGTTTCATTTAGAATTTACTACACATATCGATGGCAGTCCTTGTCCAGCACCAACCAAAGATAATCTCTTGGTATTTTATATTCCTGATCAAGAAAAGATCTCCATCATTGTGAATAGATTAGGCAAGATGGGATATCATCCAGTTGAACCAGAAAATCCTTATTGGAAAGAGAAAGGCATTACTATTGAAGACCCTGATAAATGGAGAATCGTGTTGATGAACGGTGAATACAAATAAAGACTTATTATACAAACACAGTCAAATGATTCTTTTATTTACATGATTTTATATAATACAAAAAGATAATTACATTACTTTAATCCATATCAAGGTCTTGATCTTCATCCATTGGCTCTTCAACTACGTAACCTGCTTCACTTTCATGATTACGAGCAATTTCTATTGTACTACCATCTGAAGAAATATCAACCTTGGCCACCTCGTTATTACGAATACCACCATCAATAATTAATTTGGCCAATTGATTAAGAACCTTTTGCTGGATCAAACGGTTCAGTGGACGAGCACCAAAGATGGGTTCATAACCATGAGCACCAAGCCATTCCTTTGCAGCTTGAGAGACTTGAAGGGTAATACGACGGTCAGCAAGACGATCTTCGATTTCTTTAAGACGAACATCCACAATATTGGTGATGTTGGTTTGAGTGAGACGATTGAAGATGACAACTTCATCAATACGGTTGGTGAATTCAGGACTAAAGTGCTTGCGGACAACTTCCATGATTTGTTCTTTCAAAATGTTCATTTCTTCACCCTTAACATTATCAGCCAAGAGATTGGCACCCAAATTGGAGGTCATGACAATGATTGTATTACGGAAATCAATTCTACGGCCTTTGGAGTCATGGATGAAACCTTCGTCAAGAACTTGCAGGAGAACATTGGCAACGTCTCGGTGGGCCTTTTCCAATTCATCGAGAAGAACAACAGAGTAAGGTTTGCGACGAACAGACTCAAAGAGACCACCTTCTTCGTGACCCACATAGCCAGGTGGAGCACCAATCAGCTTAGCAACACTGTGCTGTTCCATTAATTCGCTCATATCGATACGAATCAAGGCACGTTCGTCATTAAATAGGAATTCAGCCAATGTCTTGCAGAGAAGAGTTTTACCGACACCAGTGGGGCCAAGGAACATGAAAGAAGCCAATGGTCTGCGAGGATCTTGTAAACCAGCCTTGGAAAGACGAATAGCATCGCAGACAGCCTTGATAGCAGCATCCTGACCAACGACATGACGAGCAATTTCAGTTTCCATCGTCAGCAGCTTCTCACGTTCGCTCTTGGCCAAGTTTTGAACGGGAATACCAGTCCATCGAGAGACGACCTCCATGATTTGTTCAGGACGTACCACTTCAGAAATGATGGCATCACTTGGTTGATCATTAGCCAAATCTTCACTTATCTTGCGTTGCTTTTCTGCTTGAAGCTCAGCAATACGCTGCTCGACATCAGGAATGGCATAGTACTCGATATCAGCAGCAGTATCCAGGTCATAGTTATTTCTAGCTTGTATAGCCTTTGATTTGAGTTCATCGAGTTTCTGCTTCAAATCACGAATTTCATCCAGTCGTCCCTTTGTCAGTTCGTACTTGAGCTTCAGAGGTTTCAATTCTTCGTCAATTCTGGCCATCTCTTCTCTGACTGCCTGTAAACGTTCATTTGATTCCTTGTTATTCTTTTCCTTGCTAAGAGCCTTCACTTCAATTTCAAGTTGGAAACGTTTACGTTCGAGCACATCGATTTCTTCTGGTTTAGAATCAAGTTGAACACGTGTGTTGGCTGCAGCTTCATCAATCAAATCAATAGCCTTATCTGGCAAAAATCGAGTTGTGATATAACGATCTGAAAGTTGAGCAGCAGAAACGAGAGCAGAATCTGTGATTTTGACACCATGATAGTTTTCATAACGTTCCTTGAGACCACGGAGAATAGAGATAGTTGCAGCCACTGAGGGTTCTCCCACATCGACCTTTTGGAAACGACGCTCGAATGCAGGATCTTTTTCAATTTCACGGTATTCAGTAAGTGTTGTAGCGCCAATGCATCGCAATTCACCACGAGCCAGCATAGGTTTCAGCAGATTGGCAGCGTCCATAGAACCCTCACCTTTACCGGCACCAAGAACAGTGTGGATTTCATCAATAAACAAAATGATACCCTCTTCAGATTCCTTGACTTCTTTCAAGACAGCCTTGAGACGTTCTTCAAATTCACCACGATACTTGGCACCAGCAATTAAGGCGCCCATATCCAAAGAGAACAGTTTGCACTGGAGAGACTGAGGCACATCACGTTCAATGATACGACGAGCCAAGCCTTCGACAATGGCTGTCTTACCAACACCAGGCTCACCAATCAGTACAGGGTTGTTCTTTGTCCTTCTCGCCAGCACACGGATCACACGGCGGATTTCATCATCACGACCAATGACGGGATCTAGCTTGCCATTTTGTGCCATCTGGGTCAAATCAATAGCGTATTTTGATAGGGCCTCGTACACTTCTTCAGCGTTCTTTGAATCCACACGACGGTTACCACGTACTTGACTAACGGCCGCTTCTAGTGCCTTTTTGGTAATACCAGCATCTTTCATTGGCTTGAATGTGGTATCATCATCGGAGAGAGCAAGTATGATGTGATCAACCGAGATGTATGTATCCTTTTGGTCTTTCATGCGCTTCTCTGCGTTACGTAACAATCTGCTTGTCTGTGAGCCAATCGTGACATCAGTTGGTGCTGGATCCTGAGAGGGCAGTTGGACCATCATCTTTTTATATCCACGTTCAACCGTTGTGGGTTCTGCACCTGTCTTCTCGATAATAGATCTGAACAAGGCAGCACCATCTGTTTCATCAAACATGGCACACGCGATATGCGCAGGCATGATTTGTGAGTTGCCAAATTCTCGAGTTAAAGCTTGTGCTCTTGCAATTATCTTTTCTACTTTTTCTGTAAAATTCATTCCACTCATATTGATTAATTCAAAACTAAAAAAAAAAAAAAAGGAAAGGACACAGAAAGGTTGTCTGATTTATATCTTGTCATGAAGGATTGTGTCGGAGATTAAATATGAGTAGAATATTGTAGAAGACACTCGAAAATACCATGTTTCTAAACAAAGCTAAAAGGTGAAAGGTCAAAGAAAGTGCGAGTAATTTCTAAAGAGCAAAGGCAGAACCTTGTTTATTTACAAAAACATACACACACAAAGATTTATGCCAAAAATCAAAGTGTAACCCATGTAAAATAAAGTTTACTGGGCGGGTAAAGGAATTTTTGCTTTCATTGGAGGCCCTTTATCCATCTTTGGTTCTTCTTTGATGTATTCCCTAGAAATTGAATTAATACAGGTTTAAGAGGATTTCTAACAGCTTACTTTTTAATGGGTATTGGCTTAGGTTCACTCTTGAGTGATTGTTGATCAAATTCATGCTGAATCACGCGCTGTCTTTCCTCTTTGTCTTTAAGCAAAAGCGAAACCCTGTCTCTGACTTGACCTTCCAGCAATAGCCTTGCTCCCAATGTGCTTTTACTTGATGCTTGTGCTTTTGAAGATATCATCACTACAGCCCCGCCAATGGCCAACGCAGCGCCACCAGTAGCGATTGCGGTACTACCTACGACAATACCTCCCAGTGCAGATAAACCACCCAACGTTCCACATCCCCTGCATAAAGTGGACAGGTGGTTAATAACGAATGCCTATTATATATCATTTTTGCTATTTACCATCCAGCAGCTTCCATTTTTTTATGTGAGCGAGGATCCAGTCTAAAGTAGCAAGTTAGATAACATAGGATTGCATAAACTCAAATAAACCTTTCTATAAAATCAACGAGTTCTTTCAGATAGGCGACATCAGATCTAACTTGATTGGGTACTTTATCACCCAATTTTTCATGTTCTCTTATCCATATATCGGTGCTTTGAAGGATAGCTTGTACTTGAGAGAGTAAGATCTCCAATTGGTTATGAAATGATATTTCACTGAATGCAACACTTGCTTTATATGTCGAATAAAGTGATAATGAAAGAAAGCCTGCAGCCGCTACTGATTTTGCTAATTTGTTGTTTTTATCATCTTTTTGAGTCATCAGCTGACCATCCTTTTTCTTGTCCTCTTTATCTTTGTTACTCTTTGCCTTGTTTTTCTCGTCTTCTTCTTCTGATGAAGACGATGTATCATCCTGACGCCAAAAGGTTGACTGTCTCTTCTTTTCTTTATGTCTGTTTCTATACTCATTATCTTGATCTCTTTCTGATGTTTGTCTCAAATACTCATTTCCACATCGGATAACAAATTCTGTTATTGTTTTACTTGTATCGGATGTCAATAAGGAACGAAAATAGCTCTTCGGATGAGCCTTTACAGACTCCTTTGTCCATGTATCTTCCTTTGAAGACTTGATAGGCTTCTGCTCCTATATTGAGGTTTTATTAAATATAATCTACATAATATACATATCATTACCTTTTCGTTCTTTGGTAGTTCCTGTAATATATGAGGAGCAAAGTCTATCAAGGTTTGAACTGGCGTAGTAAAACTACCGCCGTCTTTCTCGTAAAGCTCACTTGGAAATAAATAATCCTTAAAGAATAACTAGAAAGAAGTTAATAATTGGCATTTTTTTAACAAACAAGACATACTGAAGCCATTAATAAAAAAATAAGGAAGAAAACAATGGGCATTATTTCATCATACAGCTCTTAAAAGACAATACAACCAATCATATTCAAACAAAACTCATCTGTATTCATGCACCTACCAGTAAGTCCTGTGGCTTATATGCGTAACTGCGACCTTCTTTTTATATCTTCAATTTTGGGTAATTTCAATTTTTTAAAACTTTTTTTTTTAGATCTAATAATCAATACATAGATCATGGGTAAAGGCAGAGAGAAGAAGCATTCAAAAGGTAATAGACAATACAAATATGTGTGTGTCCTGACTGACTGAATACAACATAGGACGTTTGGATAAATACTATCACTTGGCAAAGGAACAAGGCTACCGTGCCCGTTCAGCTTTCAAGTTGATTCAGTTGAATAAAAAATACAACTTTTTAGAAAAGTCAAGAGCATTAATCGATTTATGTGCTGCCCCTGGTGGTTGGTAAGTTGATTCTTTTTATTTTAAACATTTGTAGTAAAACATGCCTTTAGGTTACAAGTAGCAACGAAATATATGCCACAGAGTAGTTTGATCATAGGTACACAATTTAACTAGCTTTTATTTTTTTATTTTATACACTAACATGATATAAAGGCGTGGATCTTTGTCCTATCAAACCTATTCCTGGTGTCATCACTTTCCAAGATGATATCACTACCGAAAGATGTAGACAAAACCTACGACAGGAAATGAAGACATGGAAAGCGGATGTGTATGTTTCTTTACTACTTGTACAAACAGCAGACTAACCAATCCTTGTAGTGTACTTCACGATGGTGCACCTAATGTCGGTAGAGCATGGGCTCATGATGCATTCTCACAGTCTGAACTTGTTCTTGTTTCACTAAAACTTGCTACTGAGTTCTTAGCAAAGGGTGGTGTCTTTGTAACCAAAGTATTTAGATCCAAAGACTACAACAAACTCATGTGGGTATTCCAGCAATTGTTTCGTAAAGTAGAAGCCACAAAGCCACCTTCTTCTCGTAATGTATCAGCAGAAATCTTTGTTGTCTGTCGTGATTATGTTGCACCCAAAAAGATTGATCCTCGAATGCTCGATCCTAAATCTGTCTTTTCTGACGTTGGCGCAGAAGAGCCCAAGAAAATTGCCGATGTGTTCAAACCAGAAAAGAAGAACAGGCACAGAGATGGTTACGAAGACGGCGACTATACCCTCCACAAGACATTAGACGTCATGGAATTCATCCGCGCCAATGATCCAATCGTCACTCTTGGCTCTTATAATCAATTTACATTTACATCCGACGAATCAAAAGAGTTGTTGAAAAAAGATATCACGACAGAGGATATAAAAATCAACTGTCAAGATCTCAAAGTACTGGGTAGAGCTGACTTTAAGGCACTGTTGAAATGGAGAACGATCATACGTGATGAATACAAGTTGGAACAAAAGAAGGAGCAAAAAATTGAAGTGATTGAAGAAGAGCCTCTGGATGAAGATGAAATGTTGGAAGCTGAGTTGAACAATTTAACAAAGGAAGAAGCAGCTAAAAGAAAGAGAGAGAAGAGAAAGGCAAATGAAAAGAAGATGAAGCTGATCCAACGAATGCAGTTGAACATGATCATTCCTACAGATATCGCTCTTGATGAGAATAAAATGGATGAAGAAATGTTTAGCATCAGAAAGATCAAGAAGGACGTTTCACTTGAAAAGCTTCAGGAAGGAGACATGTCCATTGCTGACGATCTTGAAGAAGAAGATGGAGATCTCAATGTCGATAAGAGTTTAAAGGGCCGTATCGCCGAAATGGATATGGATGAAACTCTTGATTCCGATGAAGAGTATGAGCGAGACCTTGAGATGCAAATGGACGAAGACTATGCCAGATATAAGCAACGTAGAGCAGAAAAAGATGCCAAGTTTAGAGCCAAGATGGCTAGAGAAGAGCAAGATGAATGGTCTGGTTTTGATGAAAAAGCCAAGACAACGAGAGACAAGAAGTTTGACTCTGATTCATCCGATTCTGATGATGACTCAGAAAGTGATAATGACGATAGCATGGATGAAGCAAGCGACTCTGACGACGACGATGCTCCCAAAACAACCATGAAAGGTATCAAGCCTAGAACTCAAAACTCACTCATGAACGATCTTGGTCAGAAAGCTGCCTTGTCAAAGAAGACAGAGAGTGGTCTTTCCACAGCTGCTGCTATGTTCTTTGACCAGGATATCTTCCGTGATGTTGCTGTTGATGAAATCATGGATCAAGATGAATCAAGCGATGATGAAGAATTTATCCGTGAACAATCTAGAAAAAGAAAGAGAGAACAACAAGACGACGGCACTGCTGAGCGTGATGAAGAAGACAGTGATTTTGAAATACAACCCACTGAAGATGCACTGCCTTCTGATGATGAAATGTGGGATGGTCGTGAAGATGATAATTCTAAAGCAATGAAGGAGGCACTCGAAAAGGGCTTGACTACACCCGAATCCATTACATTGGCTAAACAATTAGCAAACAAGGAAAAAACTGTTGAAGACCTTGTCGACATGGGTTTCTCCAAAGAAGCTTTTAGAGATAAAGACGGTCTTCCCGAATGGTTCTTGGATGATGAAAATAGACATAACAAACCAAATATTCCTGTGACGAAGGAGGCAATGGACCAATTAAGAGAAAAGCTTCGAGCATTGAACGCACGACCTATCAAGAAGGTGCTTGAAGCTAAGGCTAGAAAGAAGCTTAAGGCTGCCAAAAGACTTTCTAAAGCGCAAAAGAAGGCAACAGATATTGTTGACAATCCAGACATGACTGAAAAGGAAAAGGCAAAGACAATTGGTAAACTGATAGCAAGAGCATCAAAAACAAAACCAAAGAAAGAAGTCAAGGTTGTTGTGGCAAAGGGCGCCAATAGGGGTATCAAGGGTCGTCCAAAGGGCGTCAAAGGACGATATAAGATGGTGGATGGTGTCATGAAGAAGGAAAGACGTGCAGAGAAACGAAGAGAAAAGAAATCAAAGAAGAGTCGTCGTTAATGATTGTAAAAATAAATTTATTTCAAAGATATACAAAAAAAAAAAGCTGTAGATACAAAAGATTAATCTACGTTATTATTTAATTGTCTTTCTGATTCTTGTCGTTCAATTTCCATTGCCTTTTTATCAATCTTATCAAACTGCCATTTCCATGTGGAATTGTATAAGAAGGGGCGCATATCAAATCGATTATCGTCAGGACTGTAAGCTTCTGCATGATAAGAAGGTGTCAAGGTAGTGAGCTTGTGTCTGTTGATAGAGTAGTAAAAGAAGAAGCGTTTCACTTTGACGGCAACCTCAGAAGGTGTGTACACTTCAGCCCAGTCATGCACGAGTTTTGTAAACATGCTATAAGGACCACATCTATCCACCTTACGAAGGCGACCGTACTTGGATAATTCATCGTACGTCATGCCCATATCAGCTTCATCAGATTGCACATAGGTTGAGGTGATCGGTTCTAATTCCGCGGTAGGTACAGCTGACAAGAAGTCCTGCAAGATAGGCATATCAAAGCTATCTTTGGCCCAAGCAATAAATCGTTTGAGATCAGATTTTGATATGGCTCCAATTGGATTGATGTCTGCACTACTGCAGTCATATTTGGTCAAATAGCCTCTTAAGCTCTCATCGACATTGGCGCTTCCCAAGACCAGTAGTCCACCCTTGAGAGAACGACACCAGGGTAGGAGTTGTGCAAAGAGGTATGCAAGCAGCATACGAAGACGTGCTTGAATATTTTGGAGAGCAAGATTCTCAGTATCTGACCCGCCGTGCACCTTGTATTTGGGAGATTTTCCTGTGACAAAGGAAAAGAGCTTATGGATGGATTTGACAATGTCGTCCATATCCAGATCGGTATGGTAGCTTCCGATCACCTCAGCCAAATCCTTGGCACGTTTACGTGTTTCCGTACTGGAATTTTCCGTTCCCATATAACAAGTGTAAAAGATATGACTTGCGAATTCACGAGGATCAGTGGGGATATAATTGTCACCTTGACAGGCTAAGCGACGAGCATCCTCAATGACTTCCTTGTTACCCTTTGCAGCTTCTTTAACCACCAATCTACACATGGAGGAGACAATGACAGCAGTAGCACAGCTATCGATACCACCGCTGAGAGGTAAGAAGTATCCGGCCGTTTTAGAGCGACGGAGATAGTCCCATAACCAGCAAGCAGGACCAAGGGCAATTTCTTCCTCGGGCAAGTGGTAAAAGGGCTCCTGGGGCTTTGATGGGCGAATGTGGATGTTTGACTTGATATAATCATGTGTAAGAGACATCTTGACTTCTTGACGAACATAAGCTGGTGCCAGTGATGCTTGCATTCCACGACTGGCCATGCGAGCACGATAAGAGCGAACGTCTTCAAGATCGACTGTGGCAGTGACAACTTCTACATCATGCAACGAGAATTGAGAACCTTGAGCAATAATTTCACCATTCATGGCGATCAATGCTCCACCATCGTAATAGAGACGGTCACCATCACAACCCTGTTGGTTAGAATAAAGATAGATGCCGCCTACTCTCTGAGTCGCAGCACGAATGAGGTTGATACGAGTGTCGAGTTTACGCAATTCATGATGACTTCCACTACTATTTGTAAATATCTCAACACCATCCAAACCCATGCCAATGTGTGGACTTGCCGGCGTAAACAGTTCCTCACATGTCTCACATCCAATGCAAGTATCAAAGGTGCTAATGACCGAATCTCCGAAAGGCACCAACAACTATATAAAAAGTAGTGAGTCACAATTGCCCCCAACCATAAAATATGTTACCTGTCCGGTGATCTTTGAGATCATGCGTGGCAAATAGTATTGTTCAATCTTCTTTGGAGGCCATGGAGCAAAATAACGCATCTCACGATAATTTCCATCGTTGGCCAAGTACATCTTGGGTCGAATCAATACAATCTTGCTATCAGCAATGATCAATCGGCAGTTATATTTTACAGATTTATGCATGACAGGCCTACAAAAAGCATTGAGTGACACATCTTTAAGAAACAGCTGTAACACTTTACATGCCAATGTCTAATATCATATCATTTGAGACATCACTTTTTAGAATTTCAGCAATTACTTCCCAAGCATGCAAATAAGTATCCCCTAAGCACATGTGAACGTGTATGAATTATCTCCCTTGCTATTGTTGTTGTTGTTATGATTACCTTCAAAGAAATGATCATAGCAACCGTAACCACTAATAGTAATATGTCAAACTCGTGATTCATATTTAAACTATCCATTACTTACGTGACCTCAAGCTCTGGTCCAACACGTATTTTTGCACCTCTCTCCTTTGCGATTCTAATACTTTCCAAGATTCGCTTCAGATTACCTTCAAAGTCAAGTGCCCACTGATTGAGAGAGCAAGTTGCCAAGGTTACACTTTTGAAATGAGCATGAGTAAGAAGAAAGAGAGAATGAGAATAGTAGCTTACAGGTGCCCCATATTTACTAAATATTTTTTTTTTAAAAAAAAAAAAGAGCAAAAGCGTCCTTTTCAATGAAGCAAAGTCAGTTTGACTTCATCTCTTCATCATATTTTTGATTTCCGCTCGTCATATTAGCAAAGAAAAAAAAGATATCAATTTTATTTTCATCGTCCTGGCAACAAAACATAGTCAACGGCCACATTATTTTTCTCGAGACACTCACGCATACTTTCAAAAAATGACTCGTTTTTAAAAAACTCATTCTTTTCAATCTCTTTAACCAATTGACGATGCAAACAGATACACACACGCCTCTTCTTTGGTTTCTTTTCTTTAAACACATTGAGAACAAACTCTTTGAGTGGACCTATCAGCAACCATACATCAGCGGGTTCAGTAAAGAACCTGACAAACAATTTGGTAAAAACAATCTCGAGATAATCCACAGAGGTCAATGCTGTTGATGACGCCTTGAGAAGGCCAAGACCTATACTGAAATCAACAAGCTGAAGGTAACGAAGATTGGGTATAGCCTCAAAGCAAGTTGTGATCGCATTCTCTGCTTCTAATCGGATCGGTTGCATCGTCATGCTTTGACATCCGATCTTGCCCAGTTTTCCCAGTTGGTCCCAGCCGTGCAGACTGAGGCTCTGTAACCTTGATGAAGTCAAGGGATAAAAACACTCGAGCCATACTTTAGACGTCCATGAGTTGCAGAATCCAAACTCGAGCCGTGTCAAATACTTGAGTTTTGTCAGTGGACTATATTTTTTGGCAATGATGTCTTCCAAGTCTTGCCAGGCCTGCAGGAGTGCATGACGTTTACGTTCGATGACCTCAGGATCATCCGGGTAGTACTCCTCATCACTATCATTTTCGATTTCTTCTATTCGGCTAATGATGCTCTTTTGTTCAATACTCCTACCATCTCGTATACTCGTCAGTGTGAACTGGTGCATATGTGGTGCCTGGTTTGTGTTATCCGTAAGCTCGAGGATAGACGCAAACCCCGAGTTACCGTCCTCGGCAAAATCTAGGTGTGCCTGTTTGAGCTGTGGATGCTCATAGATCAACTGGAAACAGAATCGTTTTGTGTCGCACCATGTCTCGATACGATGACAGATGATCGAAACAAGTTGCTGTCTATTCAGCTGGTGTGACAAGTATGCGATCTCTGCCAAACACAGATTACGTGTCTCCAGATGTGTGACAGAAGGCAAGTACTCAAAAGGCAATGGCGCAAAGTGGGCGTGCCTTGTCTCGTTCGGTTTAGCTACAGTGAGATGAGTGACAGCAGTCAAGAGAGGTTGTTTGGATGTCAATAGTCGAACATAGGCTGCATGGTACATTGGCCTGTCAATCAATAATTTTCGCCACTGTAAAATATGCATATAAGTGTGTGCTTACAAAAATAAAAGCAAAAAAACTTACGACAGAAGGTAAACGTGAAATAGAATACCACTGACGACATACTTGTGATATCGCACGCAGGGTCCAAGGACAACCATCGCATGCTTCAAATACTAGCTGTAAACAATCGTTGTTCAATCTTGAAATCGTCATTTAAGAAAAGAAAGAGAAAGCATTTAAGAAAGAAAGAAAAGAAACTGGTTATCTTGATATGCAGGATTGACGTCGTTACACAGTCCTGCAAAACTCCGGTTCTATTTTTTAGTAATATCCAAATGACTGCACTTTAAGAGTGTCACACTTCTTTTCTTTCTTTAATGTCAACACAATCATCAAAAAGACCACGTCAACAAGACAATGATGTAGATTCAGTTCATTCTCAAAGAATAAAAACTCTTAATGAAGGAAGCGATGAAGTAATCTTGCCAGGAATAGAACATGTCACAGCAAATATTGAATCATTTTATAGGAAATAGAACGTAAAGTAAAGGCACTTTGTCGATATGTTTTGGCTTGTGAATACAAAAAGATTAACATCAGAAGAGAAAATATCAATAAAATAAGTAAGGTCATCAAAACCCATTCAAGCTGTTCCATTAATCATTTTTTAAAAAGTAACCCCTGATAATAAGCGACTATTCAACACTTTACTTGACCAAGCCAATCAACGATTGAGAACTATCTTTGGATATGAACTTCAGGAAGCTATACTCAAAGATAAAAGTGTGGATGAACAACATCAATATGGTAATTATGATATAATATCTATTTATACATACTCACCTTGAGCAGATACCCAAACACAGGCTGAATCATCCACACAGAGAAGAACGACAGGAGGCGGTACGTCAGGTGTTTATATTTTACGAAACATCATGAAGGAACACTTTATTCTTCCAGACATTGTAAAAAGATCGACAGAAGATTATGTAAACACAGGTGTACTTTATGTCATTCTTGCTTTACTTTTCATTCATGAGCGTGAGATGGATAGCAGTAAGTAAAAAGATAAAGACTGCAAAAACGGGAGAATTTATCTTGCTATTAGATGATTTATTTGAACATTTAGATCGTCTCAAAGTGACGCGATATGGTCAAGAACCATTACCAGATAGAGATCAACTAATGGATACATTTGTAAAGAATCAATATATCCGAAAGATAAAACTAGATGAACAAGATGGAGAGGAAATTCAATATAGGTTTCAATGGGGGCCCAGAGCTTATACGGAAATACCTGCTCAAAACATGGTCGAGTTTATTTCGAGCGTAAGTGCTTTTGATATGGTATATGCATGCTTTTTTAATTTTATATAGTTTTATAATGTTGAAGGGCAAGAAAAGACGGAGCTTGTACGTAATCTATACCAAGCAGCAGGTTATGAACTTAGGAAATAAGGACGCAACTGGTCTGCTTCCTGTGCCATATCTTGTTCAGTTCGTGGCTCTCTTTCTTCATTATCGACACCCTTCTTGTCTAATTCTTCATAAACATCATCATTATTAGCCCAATCACCCTTTTTACGAGGAATGACATGCATATGAACATGAGGAACCTGACTATGTTAATAAACATGCGTTGTATATACAAAGATATCTTACTGTCTGTCCAGCTTGAGGACCATCTTGAATGGTCATGGTCAGTGACGTTCCGTGGTAGTGTTTTTCAAGAACATTGCCAATCTTTTGTGCTGATAACATGAAATCAACTATCTTATAAAGAAGTTGGTTCTCTCTCTCATACTGTTTATATATAAATATATATACCTCTTCTTCTGTCAAGTCTTTTAGTCGAGGTGTATTCCTTTTTGGTACTACTAGAACATCTAGAAAAGAGAGTCAGTTGTATCTTTAGTAACTATTGTTCCCTCACTTACGTCCACTAAATTAAAAAATTAGTGCCCAAAACAAAGCAATACGAGAAAATCACTTACGGAGCAATAGGTTTCAAGTTGATAATACCAATAGTCAATTTGGACTTGAAAAAAACTTGAGATTCCTTGATGAGATGTGGGCCAAACTTGTAAATAGTCATTCCAGAATAAAACAAAGAAAAAAAAAAAGAGCACCAGAAAAATAACTTCCCGCGCAAAAAAGCTGTCATTTTTTTTTTTTTTTCCTTTTTTCTTTCTTTAAAATGACACGGTTTAACGGATGCATCGATCTTCATCATGGAAAAGTCAAGCAGATCGTAGGCGGTTCACTTGTTGATCATTCACCCGAAACATTAACAACCAACTTTGTCTCAGAGTAAGCTTTTGGCATATGTACAACAACATAAATATATACTTATCAAAAAAAAAAAAAAAAAATATACACACACACAAATTAGTTCCGTTTCCATGTGAACCAGATAGATTCATCTTGTTGTTATTTTGTGTAAAAAAAAAAAAAATAGAGAAAAACCTAGTTACTATTCTAAGCTATACAAGGACAATAATATAACGCGTTGTCATGTCATCAAGCTTGGTCCCAACAACGATGAAGCAGCCAAGGAAGCGCTACAAACTTGGCCAGGTGGACTTCAAGTTGGTGGTGGAATCACTATTGATAATGCTGAATATTGGTTATCTCTTGGAGCATCTAAAGTAATATACTATATAAATAGGAATGATAAAGACTTACATTTGTTTAGGTCATTGTCACCAGTTGGTTGTTTCCCAATGGAAAATTCTCGTTGGATAGATTAAAGCAACTCTGCGAGCGTATTGGTAAAGACAAGCTTGTTGTAGATGTTAGGTAATATTATATGTAAAATAAACATAATATACCAACTGTGTACCTTGTAGTTGCCGAAGAAAAGATGACAAATGGATCGTGGCCATGAACAAATGGCAGACGATGACAGATATGGAAGTAAACAAGGGTAAAACAAAGATATATAAAAAAAAGATAATAACTAACTTTATATAGAATCATTGGATGTATTGAGTCAATATTGTAGTGAATTCCTTATCCATGCTGCTGATGTAGAAGGACTTTGTCGTGGCATTGATCAGGAATTGGTTTCAAGTAATTAATATATTTATTAAAGAAAATAGTTCTTATTGTTACCTAGGTTTGGGTAAATGGGTTACCATTCCTACAACTTATGCAGGAGGTGGAAGATGTAAGGCATTAAATCCCTCCCTTCCCCCTTTATTATACTATTTTAATTCATATCATTATTTTTAGGTCTTGAAGATTTAGCACTCGTAGAAAAGCTATCCAATGGTAAAGTAGATTTAACCTTTGGAAGGTAAGAATATATATAAATAAATAAATCCGTATCCTTAATACTTGACAGTGCCTTGGACATCTTTGGTGGAAATGGAGTTACATTTGAAGAGTGCGTGCGTTGGAATAAAGAACATGCATGAAAATCAAATTAATTTTCCGCTCTACATATTTTTTTTTCTTTCTGCCTTTCCTCTTTTGTTGTTTACACTAAATGAGTTCAGCAGCAAACATCGACAAAAAGAAAAAGACAATTTCAAAGGAAGAATGGGAACAACGACTGGCCAAAGTCAAAGTGAATAAACAGTAATAAGATAGGAACAAAAGCAAGTGATTATATAGCTGACTCTTTATTTTAGAGATCTTAATCAACTTGTTATGAATTACTTGGTTGTCGAAGGATATAAGGATGCTGCAGAACAGTTTAGTCTTGAGAGTGGTTTAGAACCTACAGTAGATTTGCAGTCTATTCAAGAAAGAATGGACATTCGTCATGCTGTTCAATCTGGAGACATTGACACAGCTATTGATTTAGTGAATGAGTTAAACCCAGAGGTTATTATTATTATTATATTATTATTTTTTATAACACCCTTGGTTAGATTTTAGATACCAACCCACAACTCTATTTCCACCTTCAACAACAACGACTGATTGAGTTGATTCGACAAGGCTCGTTTCAGGAAGCACTCGAGTTTGCTACAGAAGAAATGGCACCACGAGGAGAAGAACATCCTGAATTTTTAGAAGAACTTGAGCGTACGATGGCATTATTAGCATTTCAAGACAGCATCGATAGTCCCGTTCAAGAGTTACTTCATCCCGGACAACGACAAAAGACAGCGAGTGAGCTAAATGCGGCGATATTGATCAGCCAATCCCAAGAAAAGGATCCCAAGTTGCCCAATTTACTCAAAATGCTGGCTTGGAGTCAAGAACAGTTAGACGAAAGGATGAATTATCCAAGAATTGAAAATTGGGTGAAAGCAGACTTGGTTGTACGAGATGAAAATGGGAATCATGTAGACGAAGATGTTACGATGTCTTCTTTGTAACACTTTTGATCGAAAAAAAAAATACATATATTTGGATGCACAATGTTTGCAATTAAGAAGAAAAAAAATAAATTTAAGGGAGTTTCTTTTTTTTTTGTCTCTCTTTATTATCTTTCACAAATGTTAAAGTTGTTTCCATGGTAATAAATCATTTTTTTTTATTTTTTTTTAACTTTCCTTTTTCTTTTTTCCCCCCTTTCTTTTTTTTTTTTTTTTAAAAAAAAAAATAAACTTTGAGAGAGATGAACGCGTGTATGTGGGCAATACTAAGTCATCATAAATTAAAGTTTATTTATAATTCGTTCGATATGAAATTGAATGGAATTTCATTATTTGATCTTATTCATCCTGAAGAAATAACTTTGGCTAAAAAAGATCTTTGTCAATTTATAAAATCAAAATTATTAGCAGGATCAGTGACAAGGTTATATATACAAATCCTTTTATTAAAGAACAAGTTATTAACATAAAGTAGATGTCGACTCAGAGATTATGTAAACAATTATTATTCATGGATCATTGTGGATATCATCATGTATGTAGCCACAGACGACTTGGCATTAGCATTCTTTCACCAAGAAAAAGGTAACAGTAGCTATGGTAACGTCATCCTCAACTTATACGGACATCGTAGACTCAATATGTGGAACGGCATGTTCAACCACACAACGTGATCGTCTAATACAGGCATTTGAAAATCATCCTCACCATACACAAGAAAGAATATTTCACGTTCTGGACAATCAAACACAATCGGTCATCATGTCATGGCCCGATCACTATCCCAACGAAATGAGCCTAGATGACCGTCCGGCTGTATCACCAAGCATTGTATCCTGTTTCCGTTGTGTACAACAGCCTCCCAAGTTGACACCGAGTGGTTTATGTCTTCAGAGTTTATGCATTGATTATGGTAGTCTATCATTCATTATCACCAAAAGGTAATTTACACAATTCATTTAGAAACAATGACTTATAACAAGCAGATCTACGCCCAAGATACCCAAGTTTACTTTAAAGAAACCTTCAAAATACAATCAAAAATCTATGTCTGTTGAAGACTTGGTAACTGCTACTTATAAATGTCAAAGTTGCGGTACTCAATCTAGCCCTGAATGGAGAAGAGGACCCAGTGGACATAAAACGTAAGTTTATTACTTTCTTCATCCCCAAAACTGACTTTATATTTATAGTTTATGCAATGCATGTGGTCTAAGATACTCTAGATCCATTGCTAGGCAAGAAAAGATGGCCCAACAACAACAACAACAACAACAACAACAAGAGAATGATGTATGCTCTCCTTTTTCATTCCTTGATATGCCTCGGTTCATTTGTAAAAATTCTTTTCAATAAATTGATATTATGTTACACCAGAAGAAAAAATAAGGTGATTTTGAGAGCATATTCACGTGACTTGTTATTTCCTAGTCTGTGCGTTGGAAGAAAGTAATAGACTGTCTTTTTCAATGGACGGTCTTGGTAAGTAAGAAAGAAGGAAAGAAAGAGAATAAACAACTGACAAATTATACAGTTGAATTGGCCAACAAGTCATTTAATCTCGTCCGATGTTCACCATTTTATCATTTCGATAGTGAATCCCATTCAGCCAAAACGACCAGCTTAGCCATTCATCTAGCTTCTGGTCTTCAGCTATCGATCCATGGTCGAAAAGCTAAAGAGAATGCACGAGGTGAACTGATCAATCTTCGCTTTGACACCCTATCTATACCCGAACTTCAACTAAATCCGATCCGAGTCAAGATCACCTTACGATTAGCCAATGACGCCAAAGACACTCATCACCTATTTATTCTTATTCCTGCCACCGTTGCATCCACAGAAGATGTATTCACCTATTTCCCATTGATGCTTTACCGATCCAAGACGATCATTGCGACTGAAGTACTCGAATGGTTTAAAAAGAGCTATCAATGCCAATTTGATGATCTTTTGGTTCCTGCGCCCACTTTTCATAGTATCATCCGGACATGGGTCAGCACATTGTTTGAGCTGGCGCCTTTGGAGGATGAAGTTGTCAAAGGTTAGATATCGTTACTAGTCGTATAGATATATATACTCATTCACGATTATAGTGCCCATGCGAACTGTTCAACACTCACTTGAATTGGAATATGTGACACATCTGAAGGAGCTATCGACGATCCGAGTGAAACTAAAGACGCAGGAAGTGGTCAAGTTGTGTAAGAAATTGAAAAATCAGGAAGATTTCATTTTTGCCTTGCAGGATCATTTGTTTAGTATCACAAAGATAAATATGAGCGCATTGACCTTGAATGAACTGACGACGACCAATTTGGGTATACGTAGAGACGGAAAATTCAAGGTATGCATAAAGAAAAGGACGAACGCATTTCGTGTGTATTGATCATGTGTATAGATGTTTGGCCACATTTCAAGAACAGACGCTGTCAAGATTATTGAAGAATTAATTGAACTAGCAAGTACAAAATAAATACGCTCTCCCCCCTTTTTTTTTTTGCTATCAGAAATAGCAACGTCAGTGATGTTGGTAACTCTTTTTGAGTCTCTCCTGTAGTGCCCTATTTCATTTGTACGTATTTGTGATATCATTGATGTCTATTGTCAGCAAGGTATTTGTTATCAAGCACGATATTAAGAGCATATACTCGCCTCACCTCTATGCTTACCTTAAGACCGCACAAGTAGAGTGGGCAAGACGAGTCATAATGAGAAATGTGCTGGTTAAAATAGTCGAGAATAAGGCAAAATAATGCTCATGTCACATTTTTTTAAAAAGAAAAGGGGAGACATTCTATAAAAGAAAGGCAAGGAGTGTAAATTCTGCAAAGAAAACACTTGGATGTAACACCAGTTACCCTAGATGCCGCAACAAAAGCTATCGATACAGGATATATTCAAAACTATCTGATGATATGACCTTGTCACAACTGATGAGCTTGTGTACAACATTGTAACCATGGAGATCCCTTTCCAAATAAAAATTCTGATTTATTATTATTTTATATCATTTTTCTCTCTCTCTTTTATATATATAATTTATCAATAATGAAGACTTCAAGGGAGCCAAGTCAACCCAAGGCAACCAACATTATTAGGCCGAGCTATAAACGTGGCCCTCCTTCCGTCATTTCAACAGGATCATCTAATTCAGTGGCATCTCAAAGGAAACCCAGAGTGGCAACAACAACCATTGTCGAAAAGCCAGGATTCAACATATACTCACCTCATAAAAAACAACCTAATCTGTATAATGCAAGTACAAGTACGAATAGTAGCAGCAATAGCAATGTTAGCAATACTAGCAATAATAATACACATAGACCTGTTGTTGAGATTTATAAACCACCATCATTACAAAAGATGACAAAATCATTTACTATACCTGTCATTTCAGATGCTACTACTAGACCTCGTCTTGTCCGTTCTGTCTTGGGCCCTATTAATACCCCTAACAATAATAACAAAACATTCATTGAACCACAACCACAGCATACCCTATTCAATAAAGATCAGTTACTAGTGAAGGAAGAGATTAAATCATACGAGACGGATGATGAATTGGATTCGTCAGATAAAGATGTAGAGGATGACATAGAAGAAGAAGAAGAAGAGGAGGAGGAGGAGGAGGAAGAAGAAGAGGATGATGAAGTGAATGAGGCAAGAACAAATAGGAAGGCAAGTGAATACCTTAAAGAGAATATGCATATACTTATTAGTCGTGTAGATAGAAGATTTGGAACTATCATTGAAATCATTATTGGCAGTGAACTCCATGTTGGAAGAAACAGTGAAAAAGCAGGCACAACAAATAGTACAACTCAAGAAGCAAACCATGGGGACAACGGACCATGTTGATCCTATCCTTACACACGTACAACAATACACAATGAAAGAAAATAACGCAAGTATATATTTCTATATTTATTATACAGTCTAACCTTCTTTAACAGACAACGGATCAAGACGACGACAACGAAGAAGAAGATGAACTATTTCAAACAATAAAGAAAATGACAAGTCAAATGATTGAACAAGGCGAAAAATCAATTAAATATGAATATAAAATAATAGGTAGAGTCTTATCCAACTACACGCCAGACGATGATGATGATGACGCAAGTACATAAGAAACGAAAAGCGATACCCATTAGAATTCCATTGCTGCATACATATAAATAATCCCTTCTATCTCTTTTTAAAGAGAGCATGAACGCGTAAAATTTAT
Organism: Rhizopus microsporus ATCC 52813; assembly: GCF_002708625.1. Classification (NCBI taxonomy): domain Eukaryota; kingdom Fungi; phylum Mucoromycota; class Mucoromycetes; order Mucorales; family Rhizopodaceae; genus Rhizopus; species Rhizopus microsporus. Next base: position 370,374 of record NW_019671929.1, on the reverse strand, counting down.
AGGCTTAATAAATATTAACGCGCGCCCACATTTTTTTTTGTGTCTCTTTCTCTTTTTTGGGCAATGAGCGAGTCAAGTAAACTCCATCCCTTCTTTCAGCCAAGACGACCCAAACCTACTCATGCTGAAGAACCCATCGTAGACACACCCACACGACAGACAAGGCAGACAACTCTTTTGTTCGCTCAAAAGCAACAAGATCTAAAAGAGAAAGAATCGACCATTCCAGAAGAAAAGGTTGAAAAGAAAAAACCCTTTGTGATCACCAAACGACCTCCTGCGACAGTACCCAAACTATTGTCTGAAGAGCCTTTGAAATCCCAGTGTTCGAACCCGTTATTACGACCCTACGAACAAAGTGCAGCGCTGTCCAAAGAACAAGAGTTTGACTTTTACGGACCTATCAAAAGTAAAAAAACAGTCCGTGGTCGCTTTGATCATGAGTTTGCTCGTCTCGATCGCAACATCTACAAGCACGCCCATTGGCCACCAATCAGACGAGATGATGCGATCGAATTGACACGAGTACATCAAGTCACAAATGCTCATCACATCAAACAACTCATTCACACAAGATCGATATCTTGCTTTCAAAGTAAAAAGAGACAACCAAAGCAGCCATCTTACAAGACAACCAAACAGAAAAAGATACATGGCGAGCGAGAACTCAGGGCTTGGCTCGATCGACATTATCCAGAGTGGCACACGTTTCCGTCATGCACTCGACTTGTTCGAATGATCTTGGGTCCATCCATCAAAAGTAATCAGTCATGGATCGATAAATACAGACCCAGAACTGTTGATGGGCTCGTCGGCGCTAAACACAACCATGTCTATCTCAAGAACTGGCTACATCAGATGAAAATCGAACCAGCCACAGCACCATGTCGTGACGAAGGTAACATCAAAAAACATACCAAGAAAAAGAAGAAAGAGATGGATGACGATCTTCTCTTGGATGGTCTGAGCTTGGACGAAAATAAGACAAACGCATTTGATCGTTTGATGAAGAAAAAAAAGGAAAATGATGATAGTAGCGATGACGACTTTGTCGTGTCGCCGGCTGCAGTCAGGAAAAAGGCAGCAAGGCAGCAACATCAGGGAGAGACTGTGCGATCCAACATGGTCCTCTTAGTTGGATATCATGGGGTGGGGAAGACCGCGTTGGTCCATACGGCAGCCGAGCAAGAGGGTTATGAAATCTTTGAGATCAACTCGGGTAGTCGTCGTTCGGGTAAGGATGTCGTCTCAGCCGTGGGTGAAATGACAAAGAGCCATCTCGTTACTTTTCAAAACAATGTATCAGAAGAACCCCAAAAGAAGCGAAGACTCAACCCATTCTTATCATCAAAGGGCATGACAAACACAACACAGGGCAAGGGACAGCTGTTAAATTTTGTACGCAAGTCGAACAATGGCAATAATAATAAAAAGCTCAACCTTAACAGATCGGCAGACGGACCCAAGCAGAGCTTGATCTTGTTGGAAGAGGTCGACTTGCTCTTTGAAGAAGATAAAGGATTTTGGGCCTCTGTGGTAGAGTTATCGCAAAAGAGTAAGCGACCAATCATTATGACATGCAATGGTAAGTTTTCAACAAAAGATGCTATAGAAAAAGTAATTCACCTATTTCACATAGATCCTGATCAAATTCCGTTCGAGATGCTGTATCTTCAAACCGTGCTTGATATTCAGCCTCCACCACTGGAAGAGCTCTTGCCCTATCTCTGGCTTGTGTGTTATGCTGAAGGCTATCAAATGGATCCTGCTGATTTGGTCTGTCTTACTGCTCTCGTCGGACGCGACGTGCGGCAGTTGCTACAAATTCTTGAACTCTATCGTGGCGTTCCTCATCCATTTGAGTCATATCTGTCCATTTCACCACAGATGAGCATGACTGAACTCAAATCAAGGTCTATACCTTCCAAAATAGCCGTTGACACTTACAGACTCGTGCACTGCTTTGAGTCCGTGGTACATCGCGACGAAGACGAAGATATGGCAGAGAGCTCTCAAGAAAGTCTCGAAGATATCCTTGGTGCGCTAAATAATGACGGCTTTATAGATGTCTGGGCAGGATCAAGAGAACGTCGATTGCTGGTAAGTTTTTCAAGACACACTTTAATAAATCTAATTCAAAAAAAAAAAAAAGATACAAACATCAACGGATGATTCCATCATCGGATACACTCATCTTGTCATAGATGAAGAAGAGAATGTGTTAAACGATATTCAGGTCCACGCTACTGCCCTGAACCATCTATCCAATAACACAGAGTTTAATGAAAGCTTTTGGGATGAACTCGAGGACGCTAGACAGCGAACTTATGAGATAGACGTAGAGGCTGTTGAAAAGATCTTGCCGCTTCGAATGATGAATCGACACGATGTGATAATGACAGAATATATACCCGCGATTCGACTCATGCTAGATCCAGTGCGAACGGGTGTTTTAGATAGTAGGTCAAGACAGACCAGATCAAAGCGGAAACGAATTCACCTGCCCTTGGATGATGATAGTGTAAATATATTGACAGAACCTAAAGAACTTGTAGATGAGGTAAGAAAGAATACATTTCCATAGAAGGTAATAGTGATTGTTTTTTATAGACTAGTCTTTTATGTGAAAAGCTTTGTCAGCAATAAACCGTCTTGATACAGTTGAGTACTTTTTTTTTTCGTAATCCGCGGATGAGTCCGAACATCGTAGGTGTGAGAAGGGTAGAAAGTGTGCGGTTCCTTATTTTTCGTGAGGATAGATTAACAAAGAGAGAGAGAGACAGAGAGAGAGATCATGGTAATCTATCTTGTTTGTTATTTATACGAGCATATGATTGATTAACTTGATGATCTCATTCCCTTTACTTCTCTTTTTGCTGTGTGTCACTAATCTGCAACAATAAAAAAATTAGAGAGAAAGAGTGCACTGTTCAAGAAAGCGGAGCTACTTTATTTGGTTAAACGTTCTTTTTCGTGAATTTATCTAGATTCATCTTTACAAGCCCAGTGAGATTTGTCCAATATGGTTAAATATTTATCTGTTTATTTATAAAAAAGTCAGCCAATTTATTTTTAAAAAGTGGGCTGAAGCAAACAAGAAAGAGAATGTTTCTCGGATCAATAAAGTAAATTCGGGTAGTCAATGTTTGATTATAGAAATCAAGGTAAAAAATAGAAAATGGAGTTTAAATAATCTAGTAAAAATAAATGATTGTAATTTATTTTGACACACTGACAATCCTTGCTCACACATCCATGTCTTTTTTTTTTTCTTGTTTTTCTTTTCTCTCTCTCTCTTTTTTTTTTTTTTTTTTTTTTTTGTTCATAAATGAGTTATTCATGCTTTCATTGTAAAGAAGAATGTGTTCGAGGTGATCCACGTCTGATTCGAGCCGTTGGTAGATTGTACCATAAAGAATGCTTTCAATGTGATGTAAGTTGTATCGAATAAGATGATGACAAAAAGACTAATATTATAATTAGTGTTGTGGAGTATCTGTTTTAGATAAATTCTATTTACTAGATGATCAACTGATATTATGTGAATTACATTACAAGACTCAACAAAAGGTCATGACAACAAAATGTCCTGGATGTACAATGACTTCTTATCATCACCATAGAGAAAAGAAATATTTTGAATACAATGGGAAACCTTATTGTCAATATCATTATTCACTTATTAAAGGGGTTGATTGTATTGGATGTGGACAAGCTATATTTGAATCATCACAAGAAAGATGGCATACTGAATGTTATTTGATCTATAAACATTGGCAGATTACACTTGGACGTGAAGATATGAAAGGTTACTATTATTATTACTATTAAATATGCAATCTAATATCGTTGATTATATAGATTATTATAATGATAAACATCAATTCTTGTCTGTTCAAAATGAATATGAACAAAAGAGATTTAAAATATGGGATACACTAAGTCAATTTGAAAATGAATCATCCCTCATCATCAAAGATATCTTGTCAGCAAAGAATGTGGCTACCTGTCAACAGCTTGTACAACAAATCACAATTCTCTTTCAAGTCTTTGATTTACTCTATCTCAAGTCAGAAAAATATGATTTAGGTATACATATAAGCTTATTGGTCATTACCTTTACTTATATATTTTATAGCATTTCATTTTCAAAAGTCAATACAGTTATTACTAGATCAAGTCATCTCCTTTTTTCATGTCGTCTGTCATACCAAAAATAATAATACCCAAAGCAACAATGAGCAAGAATTTATCTCAAGAATGGGAAAATTGATACTTTATTACCTTAGAGATCTTGTTAGGACTAGTCTTGAAAGAGGATTATTACTGGTAAGCTTAATACAAAACAAATATATATATATATATTATAACACATAAATAGGAACAAAAAGAAAAGCAGGTGATCGAACAGGTGTTGGATTCTTTTTACTTAAAACAGCCATTCATTACATATTCGCTTGATTATTTAAACCAGTCCATCCGATCACTAAACGAAGGTGAGTCTACACACCCCCATTTGTGCGGCCATAAGCGTTACACTAGTATTTAATAGGCCTAATGTCTGATAATTACAAACCTTTTCTTTCAAAGATGATGACCAGTTCAAGTGTACCCAATGTTCAACTACAACAACAACAACAACAACAAACAAGCATCAGCAGGATGGAATCGATCAAGAGAGCCTTAACGACAAGCAAAAAACCAACAAGACCTACCATTCAGAAAGCATACAGTGTACATAATCCTTTACACATTTCATTAACGGATCTTAGTTCAACTCCAATGATGACTTCACCTCCACCTTCTCCCATGTCAGCTGTACATTATCATCAACACATCTGGACAATACCTCATCAACTGCCTGAATTAAATCAGATACAGGATTCGATCCTAAGGCACACGGCTGTATTGTTTATGGAATCTTTTATAGAGCACGACATATTACAAGACTGCTATCTCGTAACCAAAAAATCACCTTCATCCCTTTGGAATAAACTCAAGCAGCATATATCAAATGGTGATATTGATCATCCTATAACCAAACATATCATCGGTACCTCACTCTCAAATCTAAATTATGATCATCCTTGTTCACATCAAGTCCAGGTATCTTTGATGACCTCATGCTTTTCAAATAGAGCACAGATACCCAACTTCTTGAAGGATTGTATATTATCCATCACCCAAAAGGATATTCGTACAGAAGGAATATTCAGGAAGAACGGAAACATACGTACGTTAAAAGAAATGTGTGATACAATCGATACCCAACCGGATAAACAAGATTGGCTAGACTTTTTCAACCAACACCATATCATTCAATTAGCAGCATTCATAAAAAAGTTTTTAAGGGAACTTCCCGAGCCATTATTAACCTTCAAGTTGTACAAACTGTTTATCCTTGCAAATTCAAATATCCAACATCGGGATAACATCCTGACCTATACTCTTTGTCTACTTCCAAAGCCAAACCGGGATACATTCATGCTCCTACTTGCCTTGCTCAATTGGGTTGCAAGCCATGCAGATGACAATAAGATGGATATTGCTAATTTGGCACGAGTCATCACACCCAACATTCTCTATTCGACAAATGATCAACTTGCGCCCAACGATACCTTGGCTGAGATTAATATCATTTCTTACATGATTGAACATTATAAACGATTTGTAAAGGTAAAAAGAAAAGAAAGAAATATGGAAGAGACACTAATAACACACACGTTATTTAGGTGCCAATGGATATATTGTCTCTCTTGGAGAATCCCAGGTTGACAGAATACGTCTTTTCAAATAATATCGACCTAACCTCAACTAAGCAATTTAACAAGCATTTTAATCAACTTTTAAAGATCAAAAAGGAAATTATCTTTAATGATTTGACCCGGTTACCCCCTTCCCCTTCTATATCTTGTTCAAAATAACCCCATATAATAAACATGTATTACATCGACTCATATTTATTTTCACACATGGCAAACCAATCTGCATGTTCTCCTTTTGCCTCTTGTTTAGCTATTTTCACTAATGATGTTGAATGCTCAATATATCGTTTTACTTGCTCCTTCATATAAGCTGCATCTTCATCATAGATTTGTGACACCAGCAGATCTGTCTCATCAACTAATTGACTCGCAGCCGTATACACATCATCCAACCATGTCACAGATTCGCTATTTCGTAGACAACGGCGTTCAATCTTTTGCAACACAAAGACGGCCATATCAACCAATTTGGCACAGGTCTTGGCCACCTCGAGTTCTTCTTGTCCCAACTCGGTCTCATCATCGGAGCCTTCATTATCATCGAACCCTTCCGATCTGTCCTCACCAGCAACAATCTCATGCACCTCCGTCTTGGCATCCTTCAAGGTTCCTTCGAGTGCATGCCAGGCATGGATGACAGCTTCTTGATTGTTCTTGGGTAACTTTACCAGTTCCTTACACGAGTCCCAGATGGCAGCGGTCGGGACCATGAACGACACTTTGTGTTCTTCAGGCAAGAAATTAGAGCATAAGCTCATGACGCCCTGTATCAGCTCGTTCACTGCGAGTCGATATTGTGTCTTGTATGTCTTGCCTGCAGAAACCGGAATAGTGTGATAGAATCCGACGATACGGTAGACGGTGTTGCTGATTTCCTGAATCATTCGGATCGCATCGTTTGGTTTACGTGGTGGTTTACAAGAAAGTGTAAATTTGGTGGCGTCATGAGAAAGAATTTTTCCTAAATTGACTTTATAAAACAAAACATGAGCTGCTGCATTTCCTTTTTGTTGTTGTTAGTTACCCATTGTGTCCTTGAACGTTACTGTATTAAATTTGTCATCCGTCACGTTTCTCTCTTCTCTTACTTCCTCTAAATATAAGTTGCACATTTTGCAACATGCTTTTAACTTTTCTAAAATAAAGCAAACTTTTTAGATTATAAAGTCTTTATGTCTTCTTTATTGTACCTTGGAACTCTTCTTCGGTTGACATTAGGAAAAAAAGAAAAAGACACAAACTGTGACAGGATAATTCCAAGTCACTTTTTATTTTATTTGTTACCAGTTTGATAAGTGATTCCAAAACTCATCTTTTACTACATCTCTATGCTCCTTGACAACAATACCTTGTCCTTCTTTTGATAAATAATAAACATTGTCAATACCATTTTCTATTAAATACTGAGGTATCTTTTCATAAAATAAGCCCACATCCTTTGGACCGTGACAGTCATCCGATAAGGTAAACTTGCCCCCCTTTTGTTTGATCAACTTGATGATGTCTCTTTGTGGATAAGCGTCTGTCAAGTTCTTTTTCCAAGACCTTGAATTTATTTCAAATAGACCGCCATAGCCAATGATGAAATCTACGTTACGAACGATACACTCCCAAACAATAGGTGTAAGCAACACTTTATCTGCCAAAGAAGGATCAGCAAAGATCCTGATCAGATCAAAATGGCCAACGACTTGAGGCTGAACTGCCTGAAGCATGGCCCATTGCTCATCAAAATACCGCACAAAGAGATCAACAAGGTTTCCATTGACCTCTGTTAAAGCTTTCTGATACAATTCTGGTGAGAAATCAATAGGCACTGTGTTGACATGATGAAGTGATCCAACCACATAATCCACCTCGTCTTTCAATCGGGCGACATAGTTGCAATAGTCATGATGGATATACTCAATCTCTACTCCTATCAAAAGTGATATCTGATCCTTGTATAAGTCTCTTAGACGTTTTGCTTCTACATAAAAGTCCTTGTAAGTCTGTTCGAGTGTCTCTGGCGTGCAGTTGGCCTCTATTTCTTCTGGGTAAAGCTCAGATTCTGCGTATCTGGGCATATGTTCCGTCAGACCATAGACACGAAATTTTTTTCGAATAGCTTCCTTCACTACGTCTTCCAAGAGACCATGACCATGATGACAGAATTGTCCTGAATGGCTGTGAAATGAATATGGCATTTCCCAAAAAAAGAGAGAGAGAAAGAAGAAACAGAATTTCTTACCCCGTCACTTATTTTTTTTGAGAAACACTACGCGCACGCGAAAATAAGACTAGTGTGAAATATACATATACATGCGAAAACGCTATGGACACACCAGAACAACAGGCTTTATTTATTGGTATTAAATACCATTGCCTTTCACGCCGTTTTTTTATACAGGGCAGTTCAAATAATGATGGGAAACTTGGCTAAATTAGCCTTCTGTATTTCTTTTCAATCTGTCAGGTACCATAGTTGGTTCAAAGGTTTCAAGTGACTTGGGTCAAAATGGCAGGTACAGCATATTGCCTACTGCTTCAAAGTATACAGATACAGATCTATTATACGCATCTGCCATTAATTGAATACAATCTAAAGAATTGAATCGATAATTAGGTGGAGGAGCAGAGTTATAATTACTAAGAATTCTTTGAACATCTGTGTAATATTTCATTTTATCTACAAATTTCAGGTTACTTTAGCTTCACTTTTAAAAAAAAATTTGTAGGTATATCTTTGTATAATTCATGTTTGTGCAAGTCAAATCATTCCTTCGTTTCTCGCTTAACTCTCATGCGAACATAAAGTGGGATGCCCATTGCGTTTTTGCGTGTATATACTAAAAAACAAGGTTTTGCTATTTATAAAACATCATCCTTTAGTTATAGATGACTTCTTGGAACCCTTCTTTTAGATGGCATTTGGATTTGTACCTGACCAATTGTCAATTCGAGACCTGAAATTTAAGCACAAACAGGGGAGGATTGATTCAATTAAATTTTTAATGTAGTAAGCGGTAACTTTCTATTCCAGTTCTATTATCATGTCATTATGAAGCTTTATCTTGTTGTATTCATTGGTTTTCCACTTGCCTCAGTGCAGCTTTACTGTCAGCATTGGATCATGTGTTTTAGTTCAAAGACTATAAGGTTTATTCATCATTTGTAAGTCAGTATTTATTCTTTATATAACTCATCATCAGATCTGAAGTATACATGAGTGATGCTGTTCAAGCTTTATTGCATAGCTTATTATTTATGATGTCTATCTTAAAACAGGATCATTGCATGAATTTATCACGTCCATTTAGAACTGGGCATGGCGCATCTATAAGGATAACGTATTTTATGGTCAGTCTTTTTTTGTTTTTCTTTCCTCAAGTAATGATAGTATGAAGCATTTATAGGGTAAGCGCGACAGATATGTAAATCGAATTACTTACGCCACATATTATGTTAGTGCTATGCAGATGTGCAAAAACCAAAAAACAATTATGTGTACGCCACATTAATTTATTTTGGGGTGTATTTTCGCGTGTGCGTAGTGTTTCCTTTTTTTTCTCTCTCTTTCCAGCATATTAAATGAAACGACATGGTAAGGGGGAGGTTGTCTAGTGGAGTCATTTTGATCTAATTTGTTGTAGCTTCTTTTATAATATCATGCAAAAGATACTCATCTACGCTTATCAGTCGACGTGTTTGGGTAGTAACTGACGGAAGCATCGAGCATACATTGCCTGCATTGGCTTTAGGCAAGAAGCTGTCAGGAGCAAGTCAGGATTTAAAATTGAAGACTATTGTAGCCAGTCAAAGTAAAAGTTCTTCCAGCAGAAAGCCTATAGAATCACTTACGCATGTATAGAGTTGCAACTATTTCCAAATATTATTCAAAAATACATTGTTGATTATAGATCGTCCAAACATCAAGGTTGAATCTTTGCATTGGGGGAAGAAATAAAGTGCTGATTTTTTTATAGGCAATCAATTACCTTGGTACTTGTCTTCACCAGATCATTCAGGCATCATAGACGAACCTTATCCAGACTATGTTATAGCAAGTGGACAAGACGCAGTTCCAGCTTGTCTTCATATAACGAATACATATAAAAAGAGCTTTTCAGGTACGCACACACTGCTCATCTTTTTTCCGTAAGATATTCATATCTTTTAAGTGTTTGTTGGTTATCCACACATACCTTTCATCAACTTTGATCAAGTTGTTTTGCCAAAATATGAAGCAAATACCAAAATGGGTAATCAAAGAAAAAAAAGAGGGGAAATAAACAGTAACTAATGCATCCATATAGCCGCGCTTGGACCACTTGCTAAACAAAAGAACGGAATTATTACACCAGTAGGTATACATACATCCTGAAAATCTCTATCTTGACACAAATGAATTAGGCACCGCTATTAAGCATGGGTACTACTAAAGGCAAATCAATCGTCCCAAGCTCATTTCAAAACGGATACTCTGCAGTCATCGTCGGCGGTCACTCTGCCTACTGCAGATGGTATTCTGAAGACGCAGCTACATTAGGAGATAATATCAAGGTAGGTTCAAGTGTAGAACAATGGATGTTTACTAATCACCCTATAATTAGCGTATAGTGCAAAAATTACAAGACAAAGTCGTGGTTGTATATACTGATAGGACATCCAAATTGGTTAAAGAAGCAATAGACAAAAGGCTCGATTCACTTTCCGATGCTATCATTTGGGATTCAACCAAGGAAGAGAAGACGATAGATAAAATAGAGAAATATGAAGACATCATTGCTAATTGCCAGCGAGCCATCTTAACTGCTGACTTGGATTATCCAATTGCACATGCAATCACCAAAAAGTAATGATATTGTCCCCTTCATTGTATTCTTTTTGCTCATATTCTTTCTGTAGTAAACCTGTATATACTACCTTTGGTGGGTATTGCAGATCCTATCTATTACAGTTCAATCGATGGATGCTGGATAATCATCTCATCAGAAAACTTAGGCTAGACAAGAGTAAATATAGAGCAAGCGACGTACAGGATAATTATAGCTATTTAGGTAACCATGCCCCTTGGGGGGATGCCAACAAGGTGTTTCAAGTGGAATCAACAATGGCATCGGTAGTAGATGAAATCGAAGCAGTGCGCCAAGAAACAATCACAGGCAAAAGAAGAAAGACATCATAAATAAAAAGAGAGTTGATTCTCCGCTACAAATGCGATAACCACGTTTGTATTTTTTATTATTCTCTTTTCCCTTTTATCCACTCTAATTTGGAACAAAATGACTCCATCGCCTATTGTTGCTTCTGGAGCTGAGCTTATTGCGACCTGTTTAAAAAACCAAGGTGTTCAAGTAGTCTTTGGAATTGTGGGTATACCTGTAGTTGAAGTAGCTGAAGCCTGTACTGCTGCAGGTATACGATTTATCGGGTTCCGTAACGAGCAGTCTGCGGCCTACGCGGCTTCTGCGTACGGCTATTTGAGTGGACGACCTGGTGTGTGCCTTAGCGTGGGTGGACCCGGTGTGGTTCATGCACTGGCCGGCCTGCTGAATTCCAAAATTAACTGCTGGCCACTTGTCCTGCTCTCTGGCTCGTCTGAAACGGAGCAAGCCGATAAGGGAGCCTTTCAGGAGCTAGACCAAGTCGAAACGTGTCGACCTTATTGTAAATACGCAGCACGCCCGGCTAGTCTTGAGCAGGTACCGTTTGTGATAGAAAAGGCGTTTAGAACTGCCTTGTACGGACGACCAGGAGCATGTTATGTAGACTTGCCAGCCGATTTCATTCAATACCCTATTCGTAACAAACAAGTGATGGAAAGCATCCAGGTGCCTCAGGTGCCTCAGTCGCCTCGGTCTGCTGCTAGTCCAACTGATCTTCATCAAGCCGTAACGCTGTTGAAGCAGGCTAAACGTCCATTGATTGTCATTGGCAAAGGGTAAATGATTTTTTTTTGTGTATGGGTTTCTTTTTCTAACCATGTACCGGTAGTGCATCATATGCTCGTGCAGAAAAACAAGTGTCTGAGCTGATCGAAAAGTCTCAATGTCCCTTTTTACCTACACCCATGGGCAAGGGCGTCGTGTCTGACAGCCATCCTCTCTGTGTATCGGCTGCACGATCCAAGGCCTTAAAGGAAGCTGATGTCGTGCTTCTTATTGGTGCTCGCCTCAACTGGATCCTCCATTACGGCCAACCACCACGATGGGACAGTCGTGTTCGATTCATTCAGATTGATATCTCACCTGAAGAAATAGGAAACAACAAGCATGACACTCTACCACTTGTTGGGGATATCCAAGTCGTAGTTCACCAGCTGACAAACGCCCTGAGCACCATGAAGATAGACTCAACCTATGTCTCGGGCTTACAGGAAAAAGTAAAACAAAACATGGCCAAGACAAGAGAGGCGGGCCATAAAGGATCTGATAGGGACATACTCAATTATCAGACCGCTTTCCAAGCCATCAAGGAACTCTTGCCCGAGAATGACATCGTGTACGTCAGCGAGGGAGCGAACACGATGGATATTGGTCGGTCGTTCTTTGACGTTCATCAGCCGAGACACCGTCTGGATGCAGGTACGGGTGCAACCATGGGCGTAGGTATGGGATACGCTATTGCTGCACGATCCTATTACGGGACGTCCAAACGCATCGTCTCGATTGTGGGCGACTCAGCCTTTGGATTTTCCGCTATGGAACTAGAGACCGCTGTTCGATCCAATTTGCCCTTGCTTATCATTGTGATTAACAATAATGGTATCTACCATGGTCTGGACAACAACGAGTACCAAGCATCACAACAAGAGGGCACACTTCCGACCACAGCCTTATCACCCGAGACACGATACGATCTGATCTCAGAGGCCTGTGGGGGCCGAGGTTGGCTCGCCAAGGATCGTGCCGAGTTAAAGAGAGCAGTCAATGAAGCACTCGATACAAAGAACCAAACCTGCGTGATCAATGTTATGATTGCCCCAGGTGGTAGAACAAAGTTGAGCTTTAACTGGATGCAAAAGGTAGAAAAGCCAAAGCTATAAATAAATAAACAAATGATTCATGCATTTATTGTACAAATGAGTGATAAAAAAACACATAAGATTGGGCATAAAGAATGAGGTAAAAAATGCAAACATTGTAAAATGAGTGGGGGAGTCTGTTACATGGGAATAGAGTTCAAGATAAACGATTTAAATAATCCAGGTTGTCCAATAGAATGGATGCAGATAAACCCGATAACGACTACTGATGTGTGTGAGAAAAGTAAAGTGTTTCATGCTTAGATTACCTATCAATACGGGAAGCCAAAAAATGTATAACCTGTGATCAAGCTTCTGATGAACGAAGCCGAGGCCGTCCATTTCCTTGTCAGGACTTATCTGTACATCTTCGTTCTTGATATCGACATGGCTCAGACTATGGAACCGGTGAGTAAGGTGGCTCTTGACGCTACCTCGTCTTGACAGTGGCTTTCGTCTTGTGTATAACTCGAGTAAGTCCTTGATATCAGACTGTTGAGTGTAGACTGAAGGAAGGCCAACGTTTGACTGCACACCTGGGTTAGAACCAGCCCGCAGAAGCAATCGAACGATGTCTAGGCAGTTCAAAAGACAGGCAAAATGAAGGGCGGTCATGCCATTCGAGTCCTGGGCACTGAGAAACTGCTGTTTGTCTTGTGGATCTGATATTAAGTCCAGGAGAGTACCGACAAGTGCTTCGTTCTTGACCAGCACAGCCAAATGAAGCAAGGTGTGTCCGTTTGAATTAGATTGAGAGAGTGTGTCATAGTGCAGATTGGCTGTCTTTATGGTCTCCATAATGGCCTGTTGATCAAAGCTGCCATTCACAATACTCATGGCGATCTGCGTTGCAGGCTGCAGCTTGCCCGTCGTCTTGAGTCCAATCACTTGCAGGGCAAGCTCGAGTAAGGCTTGGTCACTTGCGTCATAGTAAGTAAAGATGACTACATCCTGACCTTCGAGGAGCAAAGGATGCTCCTTGAACGAAACGACAACAGGACCAGGATGGGCTGCAGGTGGGAGAAGACAGATCATCGTGCTCTCATTCACACAGGTTACGGTTGCTTCCTTGTCGCCAAAGAGGCAGGTCAGGCCTTGATAAAACCCGGTTCCTAGCAAAGTTACCTCTGTGCCGCCATAAGTAGGGCCCTGCGCAGGCACGACTCGTTCTAGTTGAGGAAAGGAGTCACCTAGGAGCGAGAGAATGGACAGTGACTCATGTGAAGTCTTTTGACGACGAGGGGACCATGAGTCCTCTTCAGATAAGGCAGGTGTTGGAAGAGAGTCCGCAAAGAGGTCCCACATATAGTCTTCATTCACTGAAGGTTCCCATCCATGCTCCTCATTTGAAGGTTGAAACAAGATAGGTTCTGGTGATGGTTCCTTTTTTTCGACATATTCCCTTGTCCTCTTCTTTCCTGCCAAGGTCAATTTAGAATGATGACTATTATTATTTTTATGATCATCTGTAATCATAATCGGAGGTGAAACAGTTGATGCAATAACTTGATTTTCATGATTTTTCATGACAAAGCATATTCTAATATAAATAAATAGACATCCTAACTACACAAACATTGGGGGTACCTGAATCCTTTCTTTTCATTATGATGACGACAGTAACAAGTGATACGTGTCGGTAATGTAACTTCACCCGAAGCAAAATTGACGAACGAATTGCAATTGAACAACAAGATCCTATCTCTTTCCTTTTCAATGTCTTCTTCTTGATTTACTTTCATCTTTATTCGTTCAGCCCTTTTTCGCTTTTGTAAAAAGATTAGTTTTATATTTATAAAGTGAACCCTTTTTACCTCACGTCGTACACAGCCTTCGCACATACGAATCGGAAGATTAGCATCACTTCGTATAACGTATGCTTCTAGATTCAATATTTTTGATTCATCCGAGAGTATCATCAATTCCTTTAACTTTTTCTTTTCTTGTTGTTGCTCAATCTTGCGTATCTTTGAGTTGACAAGCATGGATGTGTTGATGCGAATAAATGACCATTGGGTGACTCTTTCTCGTTGCTGGTTTTGTAGCTGAATCGTTATCTTGATTTGTGTTTCAACGCGCGATTTAGCGCCCTCTTTAGGAATTCCAAGTAACAAAAGATGATACAAATGACTAGAGAATAATAAAATTAATGTAAACATATAAACAAACACACAATAGTAAAAGAGTGAGGTCACCTTTCCTATATATGAAAATGGGTAAATAAACAAGGAATCATCTTTATACATATGTATATGTATATGTATATATACCATTAAATCGTGTCTTGTTTGCTGTTCATATTCATCTTCTTCGTTTACTGAAGAAGAGCTCGAAGAAGAACTTGAAGAAGAAGGAGAATATAGAATAAAAGAGTTCAAGACAGGTAACATGTCTTTTGGTTTATCTGTAAAGTGCCTCATGTAAAAATAAGAAAAGTAAGAAAGAAAGAGAGAGAAGAAAGGTTAAAAATAAAAAAGGTTTTATATTTCGATATGTATCAACGAGCTTACAAGTGTGGGAAAAGTTGATCGCTTAAAGATAAAGAAATCTCGGGTTACTTTGTAGCCACTTTCCTTTCCCCCTGGTCTGTTCGCTTGTTACACATTCAAATATTTTTATTACTTTATTATCGATTAGATACAACTTTTTTTTTCTTTTATAAAAGTTATCCATCGATACCGTCTTCGTTGTGGGAATATTCGGGAAAATATGGGGAAATATTACGTAATTAAAGGGTCCATTTAAGGGTTCAGTTGAACCGGTCGAAGTTTTTTAGTAGGGTGATGTTCTTGAACAGATGATCGTTTGATGCCAATAATGGGAAAACAATGCACAGTGGGCTGACCGCATAACAGTTGAGACCATTTTTCGAAAATGATCGGGTTCACATAAATATCGTAATTGATCAGCTTTAAGAAGCAAGTTTCGATTTGGTTGATTTCTTGTACTTTCAACAACGTGATTTCTGCCCATACTTTATTCTTGAATGTTTTATCGTTGAGGTATTTTGATGCAATCATGAGTGAAGCTAAAAACATTCGCCTGCCACATTTAATATATGGGTTCATTGTCGTCTTGACTGCTTGTTGTATCCTTTTTCTGTTATGAAATAGATAATATAAAGCAAGTTGAAATACAGAGCACGTTGTCTTGGATCGTTTTAGTAACTCATGGATGTAACTTGATGTTGATATGATTTTGGTTGTTGTTGTGTATGGTAACCATAGTGATTCAATCATTTTAACTGATCTTTGTATGAGTAATGACATTTGATGAGAATGAAGGGTATCTTTGGACCATGAAATTAATGGCATAATGAAATATGAATACTAAATAGAAAGAAATAAGAAAGAAAGAAAGAAAGAAAGAAAAATAATCTCTTTTTATATAGGGTGAATGTCTTTCAAAAAAGTAAGACCATATTTTATTTATTGATATAAATATACAAGACCATATAATAAAGTATGAAATAATAGAAAAGATAACAATCCACCTATTGCTCCATCCAAGAATAATGCCTTCATATTAATAAAATGTTCTTTTCTTGCCTTGATAGTCAATATCATTCCATTCAATATCATCCAACTCAAAGCAAAGAATAAAAATCCATTCCAATTTTGAAGACCCAATATTCCTGCTGCAGATCCTGATATGGCTGAAAAGCATGATCTTATATATTGTAGCTGCCTATTATTATGCGCAATATTCGCTTGAACATACTTGTGTGTCTCTTGATTGACATTCATTTCAAACAGATGGAGCAAGATTAGCAATAACAAAAACAAAGTACACTCGATTAAAACTCAACCAATTTCATTTGTCACGTCACTCTTCAAATAAGGTGATTTACTCTTTTAAGTGAGGCTTTTCCTTTGCCTCTGATACATGTATCTCATCCGGTTTATTTAAAATAGTCAATTCCGCAGCATTATCGTCGTCCTCTGAATCAGAATCAGCAAAGGGTCTGTAATGTATAACATTACTGTATCCTCCTTCTTCCTTGACATCTTCTTTTTCTATTATATCTTCTTTCTCCGCTTCATCATCAAACTCAACCCTTTTATCTTGCTTCTCCGCTTCGTCAGTATGCTCAATGTTTGATTCTGTCATTTTGTCATTTTGTTCAATTGATTTCTTTGTGTGCTTGCTAAAGAAACTAGAAAATATATTTCGTTTATTTGTTGTCTTGCTTTTGTTTTTATCGCCGGATATCTTTCCGGAGGATGGTCTTTTGAATAAACTTCCGACTGTGGATAGTTTTTCCTTTTTATCATCCATTCCTACTTCATTCGGCACTACTGTGTTGGTAGAGGATGAAGGAACTAGATTATTTGATTTTAATTCAGCCGATATACGTCGATTGAGTATAATGCTGCTATTATTATGAATGCTTTCGGAGCCAGCGGTTGTCGTGTTATTGGTGACACTGACTAATTTCAAAAAAATAGTGTCATTTTAATAAGATCTCTATGCAAAAGTGTTTTTCTTTTTTTTACCTGTTGATAATGAAGAAATCGGATCATTTTTAGCATTTCGACTACTCAAACTTTTTGCTGATAAAGCAGGTGATGTCTGTGGTGAAGTAGGAGGCGAACTTAAGGCGGGAGGTGGTGCCTTCAGTGTGCCGACGGTAAATGGTAATTCAGCAGACATAAATTGCGATTCCTGAAGATCTTGTGATATATAAGTGCCTTCATGAGCATACACAAGGGCTCGGATATAATAATTCACAGCCATGATTTTACTTTGTTCCATCGCGATCGTCGGCACCGCATCTTTGGGAATCTGTAATTTGATCTCAATCGTCTGTGATGGATTGCCATTCTGGGATGTCAAGTGGAGGTCGCCAACTGATCGTGAAACGGGTTCTACAAATGATGAAAACTTTCTATAAATATGAAATGGGGATTGAGTATATTTGGTATTGTTTCTCTTTACTTTACCTTCCGTTCACCATGACTTCATGTGTTCGCAGTAAAGACACTGAAATTCCTTGTTTACGAGTCAGTTCATACTCACTCTGTACTGTAATCGAGATGGGAACAATCGTGCCTTGAACGTGACCCTGGCAAGGCACGATCAGTTGCATAGATGATATACAAAAGTGCTTTGAGTTTGCTACAACAGAGAATACACGTTCTGCTCTTTGCGGGGTCATCATCAACGGTGTCATCACATAAATTGGCTCATACACTGGTATAGTTCTCGACTTGGAGAACACATGGCTTGTTCCTGTAAATGCTTCGAGATAATACACAATCTTGTGAGCTGCGAATTCATTCTTGGTTGAGCTCGGCAAGGGAATATCATCTGGCACCTTGGCCTCAAATGCAAATGCGACTGGTTTGTTCTTGGCTAATTCTAGCAGCATTGGTTCTGATTCGTCACCGTTGGTGTTTTCGTTCGGTGAATAATTTACAAAAGCTGTGTGGTAGATGGGTATATTCTTGTCTATTCGAACAGGCGATTTAAATATTGGAGAACATAGTTTCCAGCAGTCTACAAAATAATCATGGCTCTCCTTCTCATTTTCTCTTGGCTGTACCTGAATGCGTCCTGTCCATATCAACCATAATTTTCGAAGTGTGTGGTTTTGGTTCGCTTTAAGTATAATTTTTCCCGGTATTGTGTCGCCAGGGAAATACTTTTTATCTTCGTCTAGTTTAATATCAACTTTGATGTCAAGTTTGCCAAGCACCATTGGATCTTTAATAGTTTATGTAGAATAGATATATAAATTAATAAAAAGAAAGAAAGAGAGAAATAGGCATTTCTTTTCTTCTTTACTCATAGCGATATTCAGCCACATTTATATATTTCTACATGTGCTACACGTGCAATATACCATATATATCTATTAAAGGTGTATACCTAGTTTATCCTTGTAATTAATGATTCGTTGCGCTTTATTTTCTATTGTAGATTAAATGATTTCTGATAGTGTGCGTGTGCATGAGAATTTTCTATTAAAAATAAACAATGGCTCACAAAAATGAACACTCTTCTATAAAAGTACATCCTAATCCCAAGTTCATTTTTCTGATTAACTGTGTGGTTAAACAAGGTGTTTTTTTATTTCTTTATAGTACCCATAATGACTTTTCATTTCTTAAGTGTAAATCATGTATTTTTGTAGTCTATATGTGATTGTTATTAAATATGTACGAAGGTTAAAATATTATGATAGAAATATATATAAAGAAATCGTCTAAAACAAAAAGAACAATGGTATTTATAGTGTTTCTGGTAATGGACGAAGATCTGGTTCAACGAATTCATGCTTAGCCTTTTCTGTATGCAACACTTTTGGTGAATAATAAGTTTCAATCGTCTTTGGGTCTAGTAATTCTGGATATCGTTCAACAAGCGCAAAAAAATCGTTCTCGTACTCCTTATACGATCGCATCGCAGCAGATACTAATGCGATATAAAACATGGTAATTGTTTCATTATACGATTGACTCTTTTTCGCATCCCTTTTGAAGTGACTCTGTATTGTCTTTTTGATCACTGGTTCAGCAGCATCAGGTCCAAGCTCACGAATATAATTCCAGGCCAATCTGAGATGTGCTCGATGTGTCCACTTTGTTGTATCCAAAGTACCATCACCCTCTGTGAATGCTTTCATAAACACTTGATCACCAACACTTCTGTATCCTCGGTCGTAATAAAGCAGTGGTTTAGCCTCTTCACGTACACCATGCTCTCCTCCAACACCTTCTTCCACTCGAATGACCTTTGTGATCCACATTTCATGGTCACCTAGTTCAATCACCTTGTAAGCCTCACAGTGCATTGCTCCTACAGTCCCCGACAGGACAGGTAGTCCTGTCATTGGATCGTCAAAAAAGGGTATATCTTTGAACTGGTCAGCGCTTGGTGAAGAGAACACGACGGACTGCTGTACTTGCTCGTGACTGAGCATATTGAGAACCATGCTGCCAGACGAATGCAATAGTTGTGAAGCTCGTGAAGGCACTCGAACACAAAACGACACAAGTGGTTCCGGATGTAAACAGACAGAAGTGAATGAAGCCACGGTGATGCCTCGTCGATAGCTGGGGTCTTCGGGTTTACACGTCGTAACAACTACAACTGGCTGTGGTACTTTTCTCATGATGCCACGCACATCGTCAATCACTTGAGTGGATAGACTTCTTTGGCAAGATCGAAGCGTCGATCGCGTAAAAAGTCTAAGCATTAGGCTGTAAAAAATAAAAAATTATGTCATGGTCCCCTCTTTAGGGCTCTTTTTGTTGCTCTTTTATTTTCAAGTTCCGTTATAATAATTCAAACTCAATGAGCGCTGACTTCGCCTCTGGGAATGCATTATGTAGGGGGACTGAAAGGTAAAAATCTGATAAGGGTTTTTCTTTTTTTCCTTTTTTCTTTTCTCTCTCTCTATTCTATTTATTTTGTTATGTACTTGTCTGGTGGTCAAAGTTTACAGAGTGTAGAAATACCAAACAGCATCCAAATAAACATAGGTTCTTCATCGTCTTTTAGTCCAACCGAAAAAGATCAGATAATTCTTCGTAGAATGAACCTTTCTTCAGACGACTTGGAACATGAATTGCAAAAGACAAAGTTCCCTTCAGAGTCAACTGAATTTGATGCTTCCCGTAATTATTTGGCGACTATATCAACTTCTTTAAATCGCTTCAATAACCTGACTAGCTTAAATCTATCGAGCAACCATATATCCACTATTGACTCAGAGCTATATCTTCCACAGCTTACAACTCTCTTGCTTTCTGATAACCAGATCGAATTTATTCCTGACTATATGCCCTCTTGCTTTCCCAGTTTGGTCGTACTTCATCTCGACGGCAATAGGATTTCATTACTCCCTCGGACAATTGGGCAGTGGCACTTGATGCAAGAACTAAAGCTAGGCTCAGAACTATTTGGTGGTAATGCGATTGAATATCTACCAGAATCCATAACACAGATGAAGAAAATAATTGAGTTAAACTGTTCTTATAATCAGATCACTAGCCTGCCTTCGTTACAGGGCATAAACCAGCTTCAGCATCTTAACTTATCTTTTAACCGACTAGAGAGGGCACCTGATATAGACTCTTTAGGATTGAAGAGCATCAATCTATCAAATAATCGCATTGTATCACTACATCAAGAGTTTGTGCGCTTTATATTGTCATCTCCAAACATGGAAGTAATAAATTTAAGCCATAATCGAATATGTGTCCTGCCATCCGACCTACTGGAGCAATCTAAAGTTCAAGTGATCATCAAGGCAAATCCACTCATACAGCCTTCTAACCCACAAGAAGTTAGCGGCAGTAACACTCATAGAAACGGGTGGTTTAGATCTGTGAGACAGTTGCTACAAAGAGCGTTGCCTGTTTCTGACCATCCACAAGCAGCAGTCCGAGAAGAAGAAGAAGAAAGATCAATAAATAACATGGATGATTATACCAGCACGTTACTGCCGCATAGCAGGCTTCCAACAAACAATAATAACAGCCACCTGGTGTTAACAGGCACAGTTATTGATGATAGCAACCAAGAGCTTGAAGAAGGAGGAGAAGAAGAAGAAGCAGGTTCGACAACATCTGAGCAGGATGAGATACCACCTTACTTGATTCACTCGCTTCGAGAAATTGCATTACGAGATACCATCAAGACCAATTTTTCGGCTACTTCGCTTCTTCCACCGCATATCGCATTTGCAATTGAAAACAAGACAAGGATATGTCCTATATGTGAGCGGCCGTATATTTACGAATGGGTCAGTTCTATCCAATCCAGACAATACCACGGCTATAACTCAACACTTCGAAGTATCAAGTTTTGTAGTACGCGGTGCTGGAAGACGTACAGAGAAAAGATAAGGATAAGGGCAGAACAGCTACAAAATGCGGAATCACAACGACAACGAGCGCTCGAGTTTCTCCGTCGTGATCCAGAACCATTACAACCTGAATCGTTCAGCTGGGTCGTAGCTGCTGTCACAGCTGCAAGAGAACAAGATGAACAGATAGAAGCGATGACGAATGCTATATAAGCAAAAGATGAAGCAATAAATGTCTGGCTGTTTTGTCTCTCCTCTTTTTTTTTAAATCATGAAGGCGCAAAGTAACCTTACATGTATAGCATTTGATCTATTCAAGTACAGCGCTACAACGATTAGAGTGAGTTAGAAGCAATTTATTTCTAAAGTATACAAGAACTATAATAGTAAAAAAGTATTCTTTGTCAAACTTTACAGCACATATCCTTGTTCAGGCCGTCTATAATCCCAATGAGCAATCTCTTCTCCGTCAATTTTTCTTCTAACGATCATAACATCTGGGTGATTATTAATGACATCAAAGATCTCTATCCAAAGATCAATATACTCTGGATAATCCTGGATGAACCGATAATAGAAATCTCCGATAGGTGATAATGAATATGGATGAAATAACGGATTTCTAATAGAAAGAAGTCGTTTATGCTCGAGTCCATCAAGAATATCCCGCGCAGCTGTATCTATCAGCCTTTGAATGGCACGCCTTTTGACAAAACCATAGCATATCTTCCATAGCTTAACAGCGATGACAGAGAGAAAGAACAAGATAAAGGGTACACACCAGAATTCAAGCTGTGGCAATTTGGTTGGGATGGAACGTGTGATCTGAATGTTGATATAAATCAAACCAAAGAATAAGCTATAGATGATGAGAATTATAAAGATGGATACAAGCGTTTTCCACAATAACGGTATAAACTTTGTGAAGAGTATTCTACTGTAGTAGTTGTGTATAGGTTCAGAGGGCACCTTCTGGCCAAGGTTAGGCACTGTCGTCTGAGCTGAGCTAGGATGCCTTTCAGAAGAAGCTATCGAATCTATTGGCCCCTGTTGTTGACTCACGGACGGTAAGTTAACATAAAATCCACAGAATTCCCTATTATCGCTGTCTGATTCTGTATTAGGATAAAAGAGCGTTTCATGATGAAATGGGGATTTACGAGCAAAAGTGTCTTGTCTGCTGCTTGATGGTGGCTGGGGTGCGCTTAATGTTGTAGAGTCAAGACCAAGTGTCTGGTGAGACTCTGCACGAGGTCCAGGTAAACGATCGCTATCACTGACAGCCGGTGTGCTGTTACCAAGTTGAGGTGGGTTAGAGCTGGCTGTACTATGGTAAGAAGACACTTCGCGACCAAAAAAAGGATGAGGAGCGAAAAAGCGTAGTCTGCTGCTTGATGGTGTCTTAAGCCAACTTGAAGCTATGGGGTGGAGGCCAAACGATTGACGTGGCTTTGCACGAGATTCAGGAAAACGAATGTAATCGTCGACTGTTGATATACTGTTTCTAAATAGAGATGGTCTAGGACCGGCTGCACTACGGTAAGAGGATGCTTCATGATACAGAGAAGGTCTAGGAAAAAAGACACCTTGCCTATTGCTTGATGATGATTGAGAAGAACCTGATGCTATAACTTGAGAAGGATCCGATGCTATAACTTGAGAAGGATCCGATGCTATAACTTGAGAGGAATCTGATGCTACAGCCTGAGAGCCAACTTGATCACTTGTGTAGGAAGCTGGTGATGGTTGATTATAATGTGATACACCAGGCAACTTTGTTTCAAGCGAAATGTGAGATAAAGGATACGTTGGATTTACAGAAGAAGATGGAGGGGATGAACCAAGGCTGAGGTAATCGTTTGTATCAAGATTAGAAGCATCACTCTCTGTTTCAGTTTGTGCTAAAGATTGCCAGTACTCATTCAAGATTTGTAACCGATTGCCATATACTTTTTTATTGAATAACTTTAATAGCTGGTTTCTTCCCATATTAGGCTTATGTGTAATGCCATGATGAAGTAAGGTTTCTGCTAGGACTTGCTTGCAAAGTTTTCGTAAATCGACGTCTTCGTCTAAATATATATTTACATACATGTATTAAAGAAAACGAAAGTATCAATGTACCTAAATAATATAAATGACTAGGAACTGCTCTTTCTTCAGATTCTTGTGAAGTGGTAGACATAGTTTAGATAGTAAAGAGGTTATAAAATGAAAAAATGCCATTTTATACTTGATAAACAATGAATAGTGTAAAACAATGAAAGCCTATGATGGCGCATTGAGAAGTAATCCATGGTTGAGTCATTATGCTAAACATCGTTGTTCGATTTTATTAGAAGACACAATATTCGCATATCCAAGATTGACATTTAGGCATTATTACCAATTTGATGGTAGTGCTCCATAATTTAATTTTAAAGTAATTTTGGAAAATGACAAAGCTTCTTCTCCTATACCAAATATTTCAGGCAGTGCTGGCCAATACGCTGTAGGGGTATTCTTGGTGATTGTAATCAAAAGGTCTGAACAGACAAGATTGATTTTCAGGACAGATTGGGGAAACATAAAGCCACGCTTGAATCACGCTTCTTTTGTACAAACTGGAAAAGAGTGATCTACTCAGAATATTGTACTGACAGATTTAGAGGCGAGAAACCTTGAAGGCACCGAATCATAGGCTCAATCATGTGAGCCTTTTGTAATTGTATAGGGTGGCCATGCTCTCCGCTTGCATCCAAAAACATTATCATGTACAATATGACAGTGCTCCTACCCACAGCTAGAGCAGGTCTGAGCTACACTGACTTTATTCCTGTTTATCCATTAGCTTGATAGTTCTTTTTTATTCGAGTATTTCTTCAGGCTTCGAGACAATGTAGAGGAATGCAAGTTTCTTGATCATGACGACTTTTCCCAGTGTATTTACGATTCTTGTAATGTGATCATTTCCTCTACTAAAAATCGTCAAGGATGAACTCGTCAAAGCATAAGTTTCTTTTTCCCTAGATACTTGTCATGTAAACATACACTGCAGTTTTTCTTTTTTTTTCTTATTGTATAATCTACCTTTATTTCATGCATTAAAAAAGTGATAAAGATCAGTCACTGCACAAAAATTGCTGATCAAATGCACTAGGACATAATTCTAGAAAGGTCGATATACTGATAGCTAATCGTTCCACAAGAAAGTAGCCACATGTGGGGTCAGGGTAAATGGGTAACCAAGAAGATATAGTAGAGGGACTAATTTTCCTTACATAATTCGGTAAGGCTGGCCTCTTTATCGCATCCTTATCTTCGGATTTTACATTATGAAGCATGATAATTCCGTCTGGAGCTACATTTGATGTAGGTATTAAGCAAGTATCTAAGATACAACCCAACTGATGTATTGTCAGCTGCTGAACTTTTTTTGTCGAGTATTCGCTTGCACCTGAGAAGGAACCAGCTCTTACAGGAGGGAAGCTCTTTCGGATATCCCATAGTGAAAGCAAGGGCTTTTGTAATCCACTGTCACTTGGATGACGAATAACAAGTTTGCCATGAGACACATATGCATCTTTTACTCTGAAATAATGTTGAAAGGAACAAAAATCAGGCACTGTCCAAATGAACCTGTTGTAAGGGTCAAAAGAAGCAAAATATAAGAATAGAGAAGATTCATTTCGTTTGTTTAGGTCAGACTGTACATCCGTAGAAAGTTCATGAAGATTTGTTGAAACTAGGTTTAACAATGGTTTTGACTTATTGTTTCGAAGTTTAAAGACGAGTGCTTCATCAACTAATGCTTGCGGAAATACGGAATATAAGGCATTAAACGTAGATAAAGGAACGTGTTGAAATATTTGCAGAATAATTTCGAATGGTAATTCATCTATAAATGTCTTCATTATGTAATAAAAAATAACAAAGAGAGAGAAAAAAAAGTAGAGACTGACACACTTCAAAAAAGGATGACAACTACGATATCATTGTTCTTGGCACTGGTTTAACTGAATGTATTCTCAGTGGTATCTTTTCTGTTGAAGGTAAAAAGAGATAAAGCACGGATAAATAAAATATTCTGGCTTTTCCCACGAGTTTCGCTATGACAATGTAGTGAAATAAGTTTTAAATATTTTGAAAGATTACATAAGATATTTAATATAAAACATGCCTCTCATATCAGAAACATTCAGCATATAAACTTGGTTAAATTAATCAACCAGTTTTGTACTTGTCCAAGATAAAAATAAAAACCGGAGCTTTAGTGGCTATGATTAAAACTTAATAAAAGCTTTCCAGTTTGTTACAGAAATAACAATAATATTTATATTTGTAATCCTAGAAATAGTGCAGTAGTGGCTTCTATACCTGCATGAACATGCTAAATGTATTGCCGATGTTCAGAATGTAGCATGTGATATGATAAGTCATTGCCATTTTACATAATTTTAACTACCGCACTTTGACTTTTTTTTTTTTTTCTACAAAGATCCAAGGAGATCACCCACTTAATTTATATTGTGTGGCATCATTTTTTATATTCAAGTTTCATATCCATGGTTACGTCTGTGCTACTCACTAATACCATAGCAATATAAAGCTAAGGTATCACCGTGTCACTTGTCAGCTTTCTTGAAGAGTCGTTCATTACACAAACCCTGATTTATTCTAAATGATAAAAAAATACGTTCTTTCCCAAAACCAGGAAAGATTACAACAGTTAAAGGAGCGCTACCCACGAATCAAGTTACACTAGAAATGGGTATGATGATAATCACTTTGCAAATAAAGTATCAGCTGTGGAATAAACGTAGTTTACTCAAGGCATATTTTTAATAAAAAGCTCTTAAATATGCTGCATGAGCCAAAATGTGATTTTGTAATGTTTTTAATGTATTTTCAAGTTTACTCCTCCTTTTCTGATGACTTGAGGTAAGCATATTTCCATAGTATATAGAGTTATGAATCTTTGCTATTATAGGAAGTGCCTGTCTTTCTTTAATATAAGGGATGAGACGAACAGACTCTTCCATCTTATACTCTTGGGTCAATGGGAATAAACGTAGGTACAGCGGTAAGCGTTTGTGATGATCATTGGAAGTAGACGTGGAGAAAGGGGGTTACTAAGTAGATAATTTAAACAAATATGTTCTGCTCAAACACAATTCTTCTCAGAGTTGTTTTGGGAGCTCAAAAACGTATTCAACCCATTTGTTTTTTCAAACAAGCACGCGGTTAGTACTTTATAAAAAACTTATAAACTTTATTGTTGACGATTTTTCTAAGCAATCAGAGACCCACGTTTTAATCCCAGTCAATTTTGAGTGTATTTGAACTCCTCTAGCTTATCGATCTTCATTGTGACTATCTTTCGTCTCTTGTTCACTCTTTCTCTTTAACTCTTCTGCTTATCCATTTTAGCTTACCTGTTTCAAACAAAGTTTTTGACTTCAAGATTACTCTAGAGAATAGCCTTTGGTCACGAGAGCATTATCAATTAACAATGCATGTCGGCAGTTTAAAATAGACACGTTGGTTGCAGGGTGACTTTGTCACACAGATATCGTCCGCATGGCTTTAGTCCTTTTTTTGACTTTTTTCCTTCTTTCTTCTTTTCCCTTTTTTTTTTCTATTCAGCCCTTTATTTTAACTTCGATGGTAGGAGGAGGAACGCCTACGCAATCAATTGCCGAACTCATTACAGAGTTTCATAAAACAACAGGAGATGTACCACCTTCACTTATTGGTGCAACTGCGACTTTGATCAATCGACATGTGTATGTCTTTGGTGGTAGATTACAATCAAGTCGACAAATATCCAATCGACTCTATGTTCTATCTTTAGACACTATGTCATGGAAAATTGCCTTTCCTCAAAACACTCCACCTGTGCCTCGTTATTTTCACTCAGCCAGTGCACACAATGATACACATATCATATTTTATGGTGGTATGACAGTTGGACAACACCAGCATAGACGATCCGTACCCTCAGATGAATTGACAACGCTTGATGACTTGGTCTTTTTAGACATCAAGTCACTCGCCTGGGAGTATCCCAATCTTACCAATCAGCCTATTCCTTCGCCTCGTTACGCCCATATTTCGACCCTAGTGAATGACAGACTGTTCATTTTGGGTGGACAAGACATTGAAAATAACTATCTGACAGACATTAGCATCTTTGACTGCAGGAAACGAGCGTGGTGTGAGCCAATCTCAACACAGCAATTTCAATATGGTGCCTACCGCTCAGCTGCAGTAGCAGTTACACCAATTCAACTATCCCCACCCTTTGCACCCAACATGGATCTACTCACTGATCCTTTTGAGGAGACAAACATCACAGTGAAAGAAACGGATATCTCTATTCATGTCTATTCAAACTATAGTGGAGCTGAGATCGCTCGACAGTTGCATTCATGGAAAATAAACACTAATAGTGAGTGTGTGGACATGCTGAACCAGACTGAGCAAGTTGGAGCCAATAATACTGCACCGCCTCCTATTCGATTCCCATCTGCATTTATGTGTGGTCAACAATTCATATTGGCAGGACCACATATGAGCGGCGCAGTCCAACAGTTTCAGATTTGGGCACTTGATATGACAAGCTTTGTTTGGACTAAAGTTGAGCCTGGTCCTGGCATCGCACGTGGCTCCTGGTTGCGCGGAATGTTGTGCGAAACAATGAACAAGTTCCTCATCTTTGGACATCCAGCACGCAATATGCAGGATGACTACAAGAACCGTGTTCACTGCTTTGATTATCTAGCTCTCGTTGACATTGAGGTGTTTGGTATCTACAGACCGCCACAGACATCCTTCAGTACCATCGGACAAAGTTTAGGATTATCAATGCTCAAGGATCCTGTGTTAGCAGACCTCAAGATAACAGCAACTGACAACAAGTCTATCTCTGTTAATTCATCCGTCTTGGCTCAGCGATGGCCATCTATCCGCTCACTACTTAAACCTGTCACCTCCCCTCAGCCTGGGATGTCAGAAATACTTGACCACGACAAACGAGAGCTTTCATTTCCTGACACCTACATCGTCCTTATCGCATTCCTGCAGTATATTTATACTGACCATCTTGTCACCGCTCAACAGCACCAACCTCAAATTCTCTCACGGCTCCTGTTTGTAGCCGACTTTTTCCAGATCACACGACTCAAGGAGCTCGCGATCCATGCTCTACATCAAATGCTCAATATGTCTACTGCTGCCATGATTTATGAATCTGCATCGTTATCAAATGCAACTTCATTACAAATTCGTGCTTTGCGTGTACTAATCAATGCTAAAAAGATGATGCAACGACAGCAAAAGATGCAGCAGGTGACCGAACGCCCCATGCTCCCTGCCAATCCGCCTCAAGAGCCAATACTGCCACTAAACACTGCTCGTACAACAAGTCAAAGTGAGCCACTCAATTACTACAGCAGCAACTCATCTAAGCTTTTACAAAAGCAAGACTCACCTACAGCAGCAACAGCTCCAACTTCTCCCGATTTTACACAAAATAATATTAATCATCATACCCGTTATCAAAATATCAACAACATCCCATTTGCATCATCACAAAGCGCAACAACGCTCAATCATCGCAGATCTCCTTCTGAGCAGTCTATGTCATTGGATTCTTATCAAGTACCAGGTGCACCGCCTACACCCATCAGTAGCAAGTCAATCAAACTGACCGCCCTTTTGGCACGTCAGCAACAACAACAACAACAGCAACAACAGAATGCATACTTTGATAAAGAAAATTCACCTGTTTCATCTGCTGCTCCTTCACCTAGATTATCACCCATTCAACAGCCATGTACAGATACTTTGATTAAAAATAGTAATAACAGTAAAACTCATTTTTGGAGACATAATACCGTCAGCACAAAAAAGAAGACAAAGACAGAAACCAGAGCATTTGGCTTTACATTAAGTAAATAGAAGAAAGAAGCCGGCCTTTCTTTCCTTTAATAAACTCTCCCTCTTTTTTATTTGGCAATTTTGATTTGAAATGTACCTAAAGAAAAAAAAATATATACTTAGTTTACAAACATGTAAGAAAATGAATAGGTTTACATTGAGGTAAGTTTGATGTTTCTGCTACTACTACACTAGGAACACCTAGACTGGCTAATGCTCCACGGATAATACCGCATGGAAACCAGACATACTAAAAGAAAGGTGTAAAAAGATGATATTTATTAGATATAGTACAACTTACAGGCATTGCCTTCTTGGCTGAATCAGCTCCTCCTACGTCTGTTGACATGCGCATAAACCATCTGAACCCATTGTCTTGTAATACATAGACTCCCTAAATTAAAGTATGAATGGCTATTCTCTAATTTAAAAAAGCCTCTTTACTCTGTGATTTGTTTTCAGGTTATCAATCTGCTTCTTGAACATGATTGTCCAAAGATCTTTACAAATAAATTTTACAACATCTAGAGTATCTACAAATCGTAGTCTATCTTTGGTGAATCTATTCTAAGCATTTAGTATAAAGCAATACTTTAAACAGATATATTACCTCTCTATCAGCCTTTGACCAACAACGTATCCTAAAGTTTCTAGTTTATAGAATATCGCGTCATTATCCCCATCAGGTTCAGAAGTAGTTGTTCTGCAGACAGTGTCTACCATTTCAATTAAAAATAAGTCCATACATGTCTCGCTCACTAGACGTGGTGGTATTGAGCTTGAGTTGTCTTCATTATAATTCATGTTGAAAAAGTTGGAATAAGCAATAATAAAGCAAATAATTCTCCCCTTTAAAAAACAGAAAGCTAGCAGGTACGTCACATGATCAAATGGCCAATAAGAATGACGTTTTTCTTTATTACTTGCGTATACATGAATGACAGCTAGTGTTAAAAAGATATATAGATATACATGCAAGTCAAACGAAGGAAATATAAAGAAAAACAAATGGGAGAAAGTGATGATGACTGTATTAAGATATATTAAACAGCAAAATTTATGCGTCCCTTTTTGGTCTTTTTTTTTTCAGTTTATTTTTATAGATGCTGTCTTCATCCATTTCACCAACAGAAGGTCAGCTTCATAACCCTTTTGATGATGAAGCATCTGTTGCGTTAATAGAACCAGACATTGACCTGACAGGACAATCTACAACAAAACCAACGGAACCGCAAAATGTATCCCCGACTGTCACTGGCAACATTGGCTCCATTAACAACATTTCTCAGCAACAACAACAACAACAACAATATGAAGATACGCTAGACGAACCTGTTTCAGTAACGATTGTAAATATAAAAAAAAAAAAAAAAAAAAGTTAGTTAATGAGTCATGTATAGATGCGCGACGTGAAAAAGGTGGCCAATAAGTCATTACAAGTCCTTCATCCAAATGGCGATAGAAACGTACTGAGAGACTGTAAGTTATTATGGTTTTTCTTTTATTGATATTAACTTTTCTAAAAGGGGATCTATGGGGACCTTTAATCTTTTGCCTAATTCTTGCCATGTATATGATCCATTTATGCATATGCAGATATTAACTTTTTTCTGGTAGCGTCTTGAGCGTAGAAGCGCCCAAGGAACAAGCCATGCCTATCTTTACAGGTGTATTTGTTATTGTATGGGCAGGAGCAGCTGTTGTTACGGTCAATGCTCAATTATTAGGTGGCGCCGTGTCCTTTTTCCAATCGGTTTGTGTGATCGGTTACTGTCTATTTCCTATTGTCGCATTGGCCATCATTGCTTTGTTTGTCAAATTCATCTGGATACGCTTGCCAATTGCCATTGTATCGTTTGCATGGTCAACTTATGGTTTGTTTAAATTGTAAACGCACGACAAGATGAGTCTTACTTTATTCTATTAGCTTCCGTCGGATTCATGTCTGAAACTCAAATACATCTACAGAATAGACGAGCACTAGCTGTAAAGTATATAAATGACCTTTTTATTAAAATACTAATGGGTGATATTAGGTTTATCCTTTATTTTTATTCTATTTTGTCATTACGTGGTTAGTCTTGATTTCATAAACAGAAATATTATTATGACTATAGTATTTGTCTACTTGGATACACAGAACTTAGATCTTTCGATTAGGAATCATTGAAGCGGGCAATTTATCAGGCAACTGTGCGCCTAATTCGACTGCCTTAACGAGATGCAATGCCACGCCAAATTGATCTGCATCCATGTAGCCATCACTATCCCAGTCCGCAAGTCGCCAAATTTGAGCCAGTGTTTCTGTAGGCAATCCGCTTTCTTCGAGCACAGGCTTGACGCTTGCACCTGAGACCAGACCATCACGTGGCCGTAAGGACTGGAAAATAGGCATATAGCTATTCTTGTCCAGTTGAGTGTAATCCCAAAAGGAAGGTGGCAGCTGTCCGTTCTTGACGACTTCTGCGTCGACATTAGGTTGAGCGAACGGGTTGATCTGAGACTTGTCCAGCTCAGGGTTGCCCATTGGGAACCGAGACATCAATCGAGGCAGATCGACAGCAAGGGCATCATCCACTCTGGCAATCAAGTCTTCCTTTAACGACTTGAATTTGTCCATATCATATAATGCAAGGTTTTGCTTGAATTTTTCTGGGTTTGGGAAATCGCCAGCGGGGAGATGATGTTTGTTTTGGATCTTGATAAACACTTGGTCGAGGTTCTTGAGAAGCGCCTCTTGTTTCTTTTTTTTGCCAAACATGGATGGCATTTCTTTTTTGAGATGACTGATAATCAAAGCATGTACCTTGGCCAGTCGAGCTCGTTTGACAATCTCATTCACTTTACGAATGGCTGCATTTCGTCTGAGTTCTTTTAGATCCCTCAGCAAGTCTCTTGACTCGGCTTCGATCAATTCACGACAATCTTCAAAGCAATTACTGGGCTTTTCTGTCCAAAACGAGCTAATGTACACACGCATCACTTCAGGTGTTTGAACGACCTTTCCTAGAGACCACATCATGGCGCCATACACTCGCATAAGTTGCTGTTGACTGACCATGTCACTCTTGTTCAAGACAACACGGATTTTTTCTTCTTGGCCTCGTAAACTATGAATCGCCATCTTGAACTCATTAGAGATATCCAATTTGTATGAATCAAACATTAGAAGGATCAAATCGGCACGCTGTGCAAACCATTCGATGACTTGAGTAAAGTCATAACCTCGCTCGATTCTCTGCTTGTCGCCTGCCAAGATACCTGGTGTATCAATCAATGTCATATTTTCCAAGACAGGCGAAGGAGTCTCTGAGACCTATATAAAGATGTAAGCTAGGCAAATGTATAAACACGGCTTGTTTACTTGAAATCGAGATAAAAATGCTTGTCCAAAATGATTGAGACCACGGAAAGGTAAATCCTGGTTGACAGCAGCAGCATTACCAGGGATTATACGATCTTCACCACCATTCATGACAGCTAAAAATCGGTCTGTAGTAGGCTCGACACCGATATGCTCACCAGGATATTTTTTATCAAGCAAGTACCGAATAAAGGTCGTTTTACCCTTTTTTTTTACAGAATTGGTTACTACATTATATTGCTTATCTTGTTAATATTTACAGTCGAGTACTGGCCGATGAGCAACACCATGGGTTTTGCTTCAATATCTGAATCCGTCAAGGGTGCAGAATGAAATCCTTTTTTTCTTTTATGGTGAATACATTGTATACATTCATTGCATAAAATTGCAAAACACACGAACCTTCAAAATTGTATGTCACTTCTAAAGGCTTTATCTTTGTCTTGTAAATCTTTTTAACACCCTCTATCACTTGAGCATACTCATCATCTGCCCAATTTGTGGATGAAGAGTAGTGAGGACGATTATTAGAAGGTTGGCTGCTACTTCCGTTCACGTTGGTTGACTTGGTTTTTAATGACTTCATAAAGAAAAAGAGGTATGAAAATAAAAACAGAAATGGTTAAATAAATGGGACATACATGACGTTAATTAAAAACTCCGCGACTGAAACCTTTCCTTTATTTCCTTAATTTTTTTTCATTTATAATATGTATAAAATGGTCGGCGTCACCTTGCAGGTAGTGTCAGGCAAGGGACACCTGTGGAATTCAGAGATAGCAAGCCAGAGCTCTGAATTCCCGGCGGGAAAAATTAGATTAACAACGAGAGGGACAATGTCCCTCATTATAGTTGTTAAACTATAAAGAACAGATACTACACTTGATCTTAGCCAAAAGGCCTGAGAGGATAAGGAAAAAAATGGTTTCTGCCTTTTGCTCGTCCTTTTATACTTTTTTCGAGCCTCTTTATGCGTGACTGTTGATTTGATACTCCTATTTTCTAGAATTCTTTTTGCACATGATTGGTTGTTTATACTCACCGGGTCAATGTTACACATAAAGTGCGCAAACAATCATTTAACCTTAAAAAGAAAGAAAGGGATAAACATTGAATCGTTTATTTACGCCAACACTCATAAAAAAGGAAATGATTGGTGAATAAAGGCAGTGGAATAATACTAATGTGACGATAGGTTTCGGAAACAAGGAGAGGAGATAGTAAGTTACCTCCCTTCTTGAAGTTCTTTTAACATAATTTTGTGTGTTTAGAGTAACATGCGTTTCTTTGAACACACACACATATACACACGTACATTTAATCACTTGTGGTCATGAGAATGGCTCTTGTTTTTTATATGTGTAAACTGTAGTACGAGCATCATTTTGGTCTGTCGCACGATCAATCTGCAGCCGATACTGATTAAAAAAAAAGTGTGCCCATTTAGGGAAAGGATAAATAATGTAGCGAACACACAGAGAAACATACTGAATTTGAAGCCACTCGAGTGACTTTGTATTTGAGAGTATTTTTTTTTGTGAGGAAAAAAAGAGTATACATATTTTACATATAGAATGACAAGCATCAACACGTAAGATTAGCATAGAACAAAGGCAACATATTGTTAATATATTATTCAAGTATTCCTAGAGGTTTCAAACCATGTCTCTCAAAATATTCTTCACCTTTTGATAAAGAAATACTTCAAGACGACGATAAAGAGCTTTGGTTGATTCGTATTCCTGACAACGTATGTGTTTGTGTATTTGTAAATGCATGTTTTTATTGATGAAATTTACTATAGATTTCAGAAAAGGATCTGGAACAATTAAAGTTAAAAGTCCCAACAGCAACAACAACATCTAAGCTCGCCAAATTAGAAAAAGACAATAATAAATATGCTCTATACAAGGTGCCCACAGACAGCTTTAGCAGTAGTAGCAGTAGCAGTAGTAATAGCATTGATGATGATAAAGCGCAAAATGATGTTGGCATTAGTGGACAAGAAATGTTAAGTTTCGATTGCTTGGTGCCTAGCCGTGAAGATAATGGCAAATTTGTAAAAGGTAATATAAATCATAGACATATATGCGCGTATCTTATAATTTCTTAAAGTGGATAAACCATTCGAGCATTGTTTAATTTTGGATGAAATTGTTGATATTCCTGATTCAACAGCATTAGCAGAATCCATTCGTGACTCACCCATCTACAAACGAGAACAGCCTGAAGGTCTCAAGCTGCGTTTCTTGCCAACTGGTTACTATTCAAGTAAATATATTTATAACAAAGTGATCCCAATAAATGGTATATCTCATTGTTTTATATTATAGGAGAGGATGAAAAGCCAAAGGAAGAAGAGAATAGAAAACGATCTCTTGAGGAAGAAGACGTAAAAGAGCCTGTGAAGAAGGTTAAAAAGGAAAAGAAGGATAAAAAGAAGAAGAAAGAAAAAAAATAAAGTTACCAAAAAAGGGTGGTACACGTCATACTGCCTTACATATAATTTCCTTTTTTTTTTTCTGCTTGTTTCTTTCATTTTGTAATCATGTCTTCTACTATCAACGTCAACGTCAAAGCTTCAGGCGATAAAAAGTTTGTTATTACCATTGATCCAAGCAAGAGTGTGCTTGAGTTCAAAGAGATGATTGCTGAAAAGACAGATGTACCTGCCGAAAGACAAAGACTCATCTATTCTGGTCGTGTATTGAAAGACAATGATACTTTGTCCGATTGCAAAATTGGAGACGGCAATACCGTCCACATGGTAAAGGGATCGCAACCAGGTGCACCTAAAGGTAATATAAATATAAATGTATATAAAATTAGAAAATAACATCTACTTAGCAAGCAGTACACCTGCTGCTGCTGCTCCAACAACAACAACAACCACAACAGCCAGTGCACCACAAACAAATGACAACAATACCAACACACAATCTATTCCAAACAATCCGTTTGCAGGATTAGCAGGCATGCCTGCCGATTCTCAAAGCAATCCTTTTAATCTATTCGGTTCTGGCTTCGGAGCAGGTGCGATGGGCAACAGCTTTGGAAGTCTACTTGATCCCAACATGGCCAACCAGATGCTTCAGAACCCCATGTTTGCACAATACATGTCAAGTGTACTTCAAAATCCTGCTGTTTTAGATTCTATCATTCAAACTAATCCTCAATTATCAAATATGGGACCAGAGATCAGACAGATGTTGCAATCACCTGAATTCAGACAAATGTTATCCAATCCAGACATGATTCGTCAAATGGCTACCATGGCTTCCATGTTTGGAGGAGCTAATCCTGCTAGTCAGCAACCTGCGGCAGAAAATCCATTTGCTGGTCTTGGCAGTGGTGTACCTCCTGTGGATCCTCAGTTACAACAACGTATGGCAGCCTTATTTGGAGGTAATAATAATACCAATACTCAAGTGGATACACGTCCACCTGAGGAGCGCTTCCAGGTTCAGTTGCAACAATTGAACGAAATGGGATTTTGGGATGCAGCAAAGAATATTCGAGCCTTGATAGCAACAGGAGGCAATGTGAATGCTGCTATTGAGTTACTGTTTAGTGGCAACATTTAGATTAATTGTGTTTTTTTTATAAATAAACTATAAAAGGAGAGAAAGTCATCTGCCTTCTTATCCACACGAGTTTTAGCCCTCCCTTTATTTTTCTGTAAATATCCTTTTTATTATTAACTCGTACGAAATAGATTGACGAGTAAATTTCTGAATTGTTGAAAAAGAACATCCTGTTGACTTACATCATCCATGTGATTTGAAATGGGAGGCAGGATAAATTCGATCGTTCTCAAGCCCAGATTGTTTTCTTCTTGTAGTACACGCTTACCACTCTGGGAGTGTTCAATCAAGTAACCCTTGATGCATTTCATGACCACTTCACCTCGTTTTTGTAACCAAAGCTGATAATTGGGGATCTGTTCAGGTTGCACCAAAAACTTGTCTGGTAACAGTGAGAGCGGAATGGATAAGGAGGAAATATCATACTGACTTGTCAATTTTAGAATACTGCGTAATCCAAGAATGAGAGAATGTCTATTGGATACATCAAGAGTACTGATACCTAATACATGTGTGTGTGCGAAGGATGATGATCAGATGATTTTTTTTTTGGCTTTTTTTTTTTTTTTTTGTTACTTGTGCTATCAATGACCAAGTGAAATACGACTTGAATATTGGGTAAATTAGAATGTTTTGTGACAAAAAAGGAACCTTCCTGTAACCCTTCAGGATGACATTCAAAGTCCTGTTGAATGACGGATAATTGGGTTTCTATATCAGCAAAGTGAAACTCTGTCGATTGCTGACACCGCTCAAAGAGTGATTGGTTCCCTGCCTTGCCTGCCTTGTACTGCCTCCAACCATAACCTGCCGGCTGATCCTGACGACGGAGGTCGTTCAAATCGACCAAGACAACGGTTGCACTCAGATGACTTGTATAGAGTTTAGTTGCTGTTTCAGCACGATAAGCCACGTCTCGGAGAGGATCACAGGGTATCACTTGATCGGTGACAAGGAGACGTAAATTGTGCGTCGATTTCACCTGAGCAGTTCCCATCATGATAGTGAATGATTCAGCCAAAGGGGGCGCAGGTTTCGGCTTATCTTCCTCAATCCCCAAATTTTCCATGGCCTTACCTAACCAGCCACCTAACTTTCGAACGGAGCTCAAGTGAGTGTTCTCCATGGCATGTTTCTGTTGCTGCAGGAATGAAATAGGGTTCCAGCTTTTTCCGGTTTTGTTGGTGTTACCCAAAGATGAGGCACGTTGAAGGGAGTGACGTTTGTTTTCGATCGAGCTGTTACTCCTGGACCTTGTTGTCTGAATAGAACGACGCAGGGGAATGTGAGCGTCCACCTTGGCACGGTTCTCGAGTAAGAGGGCGATGGCAGCCTCGACTGATTGATTTGAGAGCATTAGTGCTGTCTCAGCTTGGTCTTTAGCAAATCCCATTTCTTGAATACTCTTTACGCCCTCTGTGTATTCACCATTACTCAGAATTGAGCTGGCTCTTCGTTTAGAAGAAGAAGAAGAATGAAGGGAACCTGTGTCTGGATGATCCCAAGCCTTGACACGACTAGCAGCTGCTTCCACCATTTCCTTTCCATCCGGCTTTTCCTCTGACCTGTTTTGGTATTCGCGGTATAACTCAATGACAAATTCTCTATATTCCTGACGTTGTGTTTGTTGTAATTGAAGAATATCTGATTGCCAAGTAGCTTCAAACAATTCCATTTCTTCTACATGTCGTGTGAATAAACTTGTCATGTTGGCTGAAGAAGATTCTATTTCCTTTGCGTGTCTAACAAAAATATAAGATAAAATGAAGACACATTGATGCTTGACACCTGCCTTGCTTTGATATTAGTCAATTCATGATCCCTTGATACATATAGTTCCTGAATAGCCAAGGTATAACTTGATTCTAATTCTAGTAAAGTATCAAACAGGTTGGGTACAGGACAATGAACAAGAGTATGATAAGCTCTAGGAAAGACATCCTAAAGACAAGTTAATCATCATAATTGAAAATATTAAAAATATACCTCTTCTGGTTTATTATTATAAGCTAACGTAGTGGATTGATATGCATTCAAGAATGACTTCTTTTTATTCTTGTCAACTGGATGTTCTATTTGATTAATTTCTAATAAAGCAGATGAAATGAGCGACAAAAGTGAGATAGAATAGTAAGGAGGCAATGATTGGGTCTGTGTGATATGATGAACATAGTCTCTAATATGTTGCTCTTTTTTTAAATTTATTTCAAATCTTTTTTTAGTATTTTTAATTAAAATAACCGTATTGGACATTTTAAAGAAAGAAAAAAGGAAAGATTTAAAAAAGTTCCCGCCTTAATCTCATGTGTAACTTTTGAAACAATAAATGTCCGCCTTCTCGGCAAAAGATTCCATGTGACGAAATGCATGAACTAAAAAAAAAAAAAAAAAATTGGGAGGATAGGAAGGATGTTGTCAAAAAAGGGTTAAGGGAGAGACTTATATTGTAACTTTAAAAAAAAAAAAAGTTGTCATTCAACAAGTCCGATGGGATCTACTTTAGAAAAAAAAGAAGTATAAATAGCCCTGCTTTTCTTTTTCTTTTTTTTTATTCTTGTTCTCTTTCTATTTTAAAATGGCTTCTATTCTTTCAATAACAGACAGTTCTCAATTGACTGAATTTTGTACAGTAATATTACCCACCATTTGGACATTAAATATAAGCAAATCAAGACAATTTATACAAAAAGTATTAAAAGCAACACAAATAAGCTGTACATGTATCCTAGTCGCACTCTATTATATCCATCGTCTAAGATCAGCTTATCCTCATATCGACCTTTCTATTGGATCAGAAATAAGATTATTTACTACCGCACTCATCTTGGCTAATAAATACTTGGAGGATAGTACATTTACAAATAAGGTAATCATGATTTATATATAAATAAAAAAGGAAAGAAAATTAAATTGATTGTTTTAGACTTGGTCAAGTGTATCAGGAATTCCGATCAAGGAATTAAATAGAATGGAAGCTGAATTTTTATCTGCACTTGATTACAACATTTGTATCTCACAGCACCAATTTTATCAGTGGACAATGCAGTGTCAGCAATTATGGTCGCTATTTTTAATGCCAGTGACACAAAAGAGAAGTTTAGAAGAAGAGGAGGATGAAGTATATTATTACCAAAAGAAATCTAGATCATCCAATTCCCAAATATTATGTAAACCTATTCTCAGTTGGTCATCTTCTGTGTCTGCATTAGCTGCTTCAAGGATAATGAATACATATTATTAATAGTAGTAGCAGTAGACTTTTAAGCGCATCTGTACATACAAACATTTTATATAATGCATCCCTTCTTTTTTAAATATTTATGTGTATAATAATAATAATAATAAACACTTTTATATACATCACGTGTATAAACGCATTTGATCGACAAATATAAACACGTGCCCTGATAAATATTAAAATACATTTTCTGCACTAAAAGCAAAAAAGGAGAGAGAAAAAGGATAAACAATAAAAAAAAAAATGGGATGATTAAGAAAAAAAGGATCGGGGCATTTCTATGCATCACAATGAAAACCGTGATATCAATCTGACTTCAGTTGCGCCACACAAATAAATTACTTTTTATAGAAATATTGAAATTCTCTCCGCAAATGTGTCAATAATATGTGTGTACATGTATACAGCTCGGCATCCCCCTCTGCAATATATGTTCATAATAGCGGCTTTTATTTTTCTAGAATTCTTGCTTTACGTTTGTCTTGTTGCCAATTATGATTATATAAAAGTCATGAATTTAATTATGATTGGCTTGCTATTTGATTCTTTAAGATGGGATTTGCTAATGAAAAACAATAAACTAAACTATACAACCTTTTTTTTGGCTCCTTACACCGCGGATAAGTCCTTTCTGATTATTACACAAATAGGTCTTGAGTTGATAGCTTAATTCACGCATCTTTTTGTAGTTGCTCCACTCTTTTCTTGATACGTCTGTGGTTTAAGTCCCAGAAAAATGACAGTTCTCTTCCTTCAGCTTTGGTTTCGTGGGATCTTTATCATAAAAATAAAACTTCTTGCTTAAACGCTTAAATGCTCGGCATTAGACCATGATTCCTATGGAACTTTTTGTAAGCAGTGCCTTACACGTTCGGTAGAACCTTAGAGATGAATGTGAGAGAGAGAGAGAGAGAATTATATATAGAATCCACAGAATTACCATATTTTGGTGTACATTACGCGCACAAGGGAATCTATGAGAAGAAGCTAGTAACCTGTGATGTCGTCCAACAAACCTTTTCAATGTGTAGCGTCACGCTAAACATGACTTTATAAAGTCGTCATCTTGGCTTATATTTCAAGAAAGAGATAAAAAGATATACCTTTATTCTAACTCTGT
Organism: Rhizopus microsporus ATCC 52813; assembly: GCF_002708625.1. Lineage (NCBI taxonomy): Eukaryota > Fungi > Mucoromycota > Mucoromycetes > Mucorales > Rhizopodaceae > Rhizopus > Rhizopus microsporus. The sequence goes on along the minus strand of NW_019671929.1, from coordinate 329,562 downwards.
GCTGTCAGTTTGGTCAAGATCCTCAAGTGCAGTTATGACATATTCGTATTTCATATGAATGGACAACCTTATATTATAAAGAAGAAGCATCCGTCACATTAGTCTATTTTCTGGTGCATGTAGGTCCTTATTTTCAAAAAACAAAAATGTGTGCGGAAAGTAAAAATAAAAATGTGCTGTGCTGTGGCCCTTTCTGAGGTTGTGTGTCAATAATATATGTATAAATTTATCCGTACACTTTATTTATCCATGTGTTGTTGTATACATGACTAAGGTAGCACCAACTCATCAGGATGTTCAACATAAAATTCAATTCGATCAAGGAATTCATTTGCCTTGGCATCCGTTCCATCCAATTTAACTTGTACTCTATTTTTATCTTCTTTCACCTTTTCTTGTCCTCCAAGATAGCCAATCAAATCAATCATTTCTTGATCCTTACTCGATTTGGCTCTCTTTCCTTCCATCACATCTACCTTTAATGTATACGCTCTAGGTTCATAGCGATCCATAATGAAATCATATCTAGGCTCAGCTAAATGGAATATCCTATTCTTCTTTTAGGTAATTTCCTTTTATAATCGTTCAACTTACTTCCATTCATCATTCGTCTTCTTCTTCACTATTATTCCCTTTAACTCTTTCTTTTCAATATCCTTAACTGCACGTTCAGCAGCCATGTGAATGAATTCGGTTACTGTAGTAAGGTTAGTATTATTTATTTATGTTTATTATGTTTATTTACCATCCATCTGCACTTTATCCATGGCTATTTGTTTACTTATAAACTTAGGAGCCTTGTCTTCTTTCTTCTCCCCTTCCTTCTTCCCCTCCTTGAGTGACTATAGTACAAAAAATTAAAAAAAAGATTCTCCTTTTATATCATCTGTACTACCTTTGCAAACACAATCTGATCTCGAGGAGGAGCTGCTGTAAAGTTGGGCTGAGGAGCAGGTTTAGGAGCAATCAATCCAAGATGAGCAAGTACATCACCCTTCAAGATACGGCCACCATATCCCGATGGCTTAATACTACCCACATCCTTGATACCATACTTTAAGACTAAACTTAAAACAGCAGGAGACAGTGGCTTTTTAAGTTGCTTGGTATCAATATCATGATGCGAAATAGGTGATACTGCAGGTCCCTTGCTTGCCTCAGGAGCCTTCTTGTTCTCTACAGATTACAATAAGCTTTTCATGATTTTATTATTACTTTTTTTTTTACCTTGTTCCTTTTCTTCTACTTTGACTGCAGGAGCTTCTTTTTCTTCCTCTGGAATTTCGATATTCGAAAGATCATCCCCTTCTTCTGCAATAAGGGCAATCAACGTATTTACAGGCGCCTTGTTACCTTCCTTGAGCTTAAAAGAAAAACTCCCATCAATACAAAAATAGAGCCCTATTATTCTTTATACTTACAATAATCTTGGCCAACACGCCGTCTTCAGGAGCCTCAACATCAATTTGTGCTTTATCCGTCTCCAATTCTAAAAGGACATCACCTGCTGAAAATGTCTCGCCTTCTTGCTTTTTCCACTTGTGAATCGTGCCTTCGGTCATTGTAGGACTCATGGCAGGTAAATTAAATCGACTAATGGCTGAACATGGTGCCAAAGTATGGAAGCCTAAAAACACAAGTCAGCACACACAAATATATACGCGTGCATTAAGTTATACCTGATACTTTGATAATCTTGTTCAAACGGCTGATGCGGTACATTGCAAGGGGATTTCCTACAAAGCAAGAAAAAAAAAATCTTGTTGTGGTTATTAGCGGGAATCTAGGCAGAAATGACGGGAAGGGTTTTTTTGGGTTGTGACTGTTTAAAGTCCATAACACCCCCAATGATTTACATGAGAACGGAAATATAGAAGAGTAAATCACTTTTTCTGATATACCAACGTTTATCTCTCTCTTTCTTTTTCTGCTTGGTATATTTTATATGCTTCTATATTAAAACGCGTCTATTATGCTCTCAGTGCGTGCCTAGTGTATTTTTCTTTCTTTTTCTCTCTTTCTCGCTTTTCTTTTTTTTTCCCTTTTACATGAAAGTAAGTTGAGTGGTTGATGACTGATGTTCTAATTCAAAAGAGAATGACTTTTTATAAGCATATCCAAGCGTAAAAGAAGGAAAAAATGACAATGAGGGAAATCTGGATAATAAGTAAGAGAAAAAAACAGCCTGATTCATCAATGACTTTTTAACACAAGACATGTTTGAAAGTTAAGCTGTTCTAAGCAACAATTTACACAAAGTCACAGCTCAGATGCAAATAATAAAGAGACAAACGTTTGTAAGCTATATTTTAGGGAAACCAAAGTGGCATTGCAAAAATGTCTTTCATTTCTTCCTTGTCAGTTAAAGCGTGCCTTATTTTTGATTTATTATCGGACATTTAAATTGAAAGCTCAGAAAGGAATTGCAATTAATTCAAAGAAACAATGGAAAGAACAGAAACCGAGTTGAATGTGCCATTTATCCATCTTTTTCTGTCTTTTCTTCTTTCTTTTTATCTGCTTCTGCCCATCCTTTTACTTGGGAATTCACCCACATGTATGATGTAATCATTCTGCGTAAATGAAGTCTCATAGAGAAAACTAACAGTGATGAGATCAACTCCACTGTTTATGTCTTCTTAAATCGGATCATATACACGAGCCACGGGAAATGAATGTATTATTTTGGATGTAATTCTCGAGTTTTTACTAGCTGTAAACCTCTTTCTATCTACAAATAGAGTTGATCGCTGCAATGAGTTGGCATTGGGCATCCGTCTTGTTTCACCCTAATCCAAAAATATCTTGACCAAACGAAGCGCGCTTTCTTAGAATTCACCTTGTGCCACACTTCATAAAGTGTATATAAAAGACCTATTTTATTTTCTCTTTCATATTGAGTTTACATCCCTTCCCTTTCCTTTCCTTTTCAAATGTATCAACAACTCTTTGTTCTTGCTTCCGTTGCCCTCGCTATCGTCAACGCTCATCCTGGAGCACACACTTCAGGAACAAAGACTACCACTACACCATCCACCTTCAAATTCACTGAAACTTTCCCTGAGCCCGGAAGTGTTCCCACTCCCAAGCCTGAATGGCTCGAGTTGATCAAGAGCGCCAATGTCACCAAGGCTCCCGTATACAAGGTTGGCAACGGTGAAGGTAAAAATAACGAAATTACTTTGAATAATTGTTGATCCCATTCTTCCTTTAGGACCTAAGCCTGAAGTCGAAGGTCAAGATCCTTACTGTGACTGGACCTTCACTGGTTGTTTCGGCAAAGACGACCTCTACCAATGTCCTAAGGGCCAATGGGCTCTTACTTACGATGACGGACCTTCCGAATTCAGTCCCAAGCTTTACGATTACTTGGACAAGATCAATGTCAAGGCAACCTTCTTCATGGTCGGTGGACAAGTTGTCAAGTTCCCCGAATATGCTTTGCGCGCTTACAAGTCCGGACACGAAATTGCCATGCACACCTGGTCTCATAGCTACATGACCAGTCTTACCAACGAGCAAATCGTTGCCGAACTCAAGTGGAACGAATTGGCCATCAAGGAAGTCACTGGCGTCGCTCCCAAGTACTTTAGACCTCCCTATGGTGATATCGATAACCGTGTCCGTGATGTCGCTGCTGCTCTTGGTTTCATCCCTGTCATCTGGAACTACGACACAAATGATTGGGCTGCTGCCTCCAACCCTCACAGCTTCAAGGAATCCTGGATCGATGGTAACGTCACCAAGTGGGCTCAAGAAGCTAAGAATGCCAAGGTCGGTGGTATCTCTCTTGAACACGATCTCTACGAAAAGACAGTTAATGCTGCTATCCGTATTACACCCACTCTTCAAAAGGCTTACAAGTTGGTTCCTGTCGGCATCTGTAACAACGTCACCATGTACAAGGACAATGCTACCGTTCCTACCAACACTACCACTTCCACCACTACCGCTGATGCTCCTGGTACTACTACCATCCGCTTAGACTCTAACGCTCCTGCTGCCCCTGCTGCCAATGCTGCTGCTCCCGCTGATCCCGCTGCTCCCGCTGCCAATGCTGCTAATGCTGCTCCTGCCGGTAGCCAACCTATTGCTGCCAACGTTGCCTCTACCTCAGGTGCTTCCTCCGTTTCTTCCAGCGCTGTTGGTTTGGGTGTCGCTGCTGCTGCTGCTGCCCTTGTCTTGCTCTAAGCATATTTCCCCCATATCATTTGTAGAATTACATAAAGCAACAATTTCTTATTAATTCATATCGTGTATTTTTCCCCCTTTTTTTCCCCTCCATTAAAGAGTAATGTTAACAACTTTTTTTATTTATAAAAGAATTATGTAATAGATAAGATGCGTATATGAATGATAGATATTGTATTCTTGAGTTTTAACTGGGAGGAACATAATCTAGTATATACTTGTTAAAGCACTGTAATTGACAACTAACAGTAAACTTACCAGGGAAGCATTCCTTCATCGTCTTGTTATGCTTGTTTTGAGCATGTTCAGTTAAACTACATAAAAAAGTAAGCACTTGAAATTGACACATTTGAATCAAACTTACGCCTTTTCACGAGATGTGCAAAGAAAAGTTTGGAAACAAGTCTTGCAAATGATGTTTTTGGCAGCAGCATTCTAATAAATAACCATGAGTACAACACAGTTTATGAACATTGCTTTTTGAAACTGACAGCTTTCAATTGAGATGCACCGTCCTTCTTTTGATTCTGTTTGGCATTACGCTCACGCTTCATTTGAGCCTTGGCTCCCTACTCATAATGTTTAGTCATGTGACCTTCAAAAGATATTCTTGTCTCTTACGTTTCCCATCTTGTTGTTGTTGTTGCAAAATGTAAAAGAGGCTGAAAAAAATTTTTCTCTCACTCTGTGTCTGTGCCTGGAGATCAATGTTACACAGATGTCTCGGCCTTCGTTGGTCATTTTGTTAAAAGACACATTTTATCAGGGTTCATTTGTCATACAAGTTTGTATCTGTTTGAAATATGAAGTCATGCTTTTATGCATAGTCTGGGAACATCAGCCTGCATTTCTCAAGAATAAAGTAGATCGAAGATAAAGAGAACAGCGATTTTGAGAATAAATTTAAGTTGTACTCCTGCTTTTGATGTTCTGATTGTCAGATACTGAAAGGTTGAACCCGCTTATACTTTAGACTTGAATAAAGGTTAGACTTGTGTTCATAAGCTTAATCAGTGGTGTTGGAGTTTTTAGTAATGATAGTAAACCATATTATTTTTTTAAAAAAAAAATCAGGTTTTACATAGTCTAACTTTTAGATAATTATTGTGTCGATGCTAGAAGAAAATATATTACGTTTAGCTCATGGGGTACAGCTTTTTAGAATAAGAAAAAGGGAGAAGTTGCACACATGAATATTTTGCATCTGTTAAATGAAAAGGCAACATTGCTATTCACCATGTGCAACTTCACTTTTCGGAAGCAATACACTTATTTGAGAATAGTGGTGGTGATACTTGCATTAGACTTGGCGCAGTAATTGCTTACTAATGACGTACTCAGTGAAAGTGCATCATGTCAAATTATACAGCTTATCCAGCAACGCTGTAAAATGTTGCTCAAAGATAACCAAGTGTAAATAGATGTCACAAATACAAAATAGAAGTATACTTGCTTGGTGAGATTGAAGGTCTTAATGCCAAGCTGTAACAGTGTTGGTACAACTATTTAACTCTAGTTTACACACACGAAGCAACATAAAAATATATGAGGCTAGATCTGTTTAAAATAGGGTTTTACATTACCCAATCTGGATAATGAAGGCGTCCGTATGATTGCCGGATTAAGGGCCTTTATTTTTGTTAAACCAGGAGAAGCACAAGTTTGTTTAACGTAGACTAAGGTGGTGCATATAGTTTCACTTTGCCGAATCAAATAAATTAATTGGCCGACTGAGTACATCATTTTCTCGATTTGTTTTGTTTTTTTTTTTTGTAAAATAAGAACTGCACTACCACCAACAAGTTTTGTTTATTATATATAACAAAGTCTGTGCAAGTAGATAACTCTGGAAGAGATATTGAACACTGAGTCTAAATTAAGACTATGGTAATGATGAATGACTATCAGCTGTGCAATGTCCCATGAATTCAAATAAAGATAAATTGATTGTCTAAAGATACATACATATATTAAATTAAATATTTGATACATTTTTTTTGTGAGATGTCTTATTTTGCTGCCAGGAGAACTGCGAGAAACATGCTTAGTATAAGATACTGCCCCTGTGAAAAGCACAACTTGAAAACCCACAAATATGACCTAGAATTGCCTTATTCCCGATTTTGAGTTTCTTTTTTAATTACTTGCTATATACTGTTACACCAAAAGAAGACAAGATGATATGAAAAAGGTTATCTTTAAGGAGGACGTGTCTGCTTTGGGAAGTTTCTTTGTATTATGATACAAACCTTCTTGTAGTATCTATCCTTCCTTTACAAAACTTTGTGAGATATCACTCTATCGTTATGCTTGTGACATTCAGTCTACCCCTTAACCTGTTTACTTATTCTTTCACATGTATTGCAAATTGTTAATATGTCTTTTACTGTTGTAACTCAGGCATAATACAAGACTTAAAAAAACACTTTTCATTCTCAATATGGTTTCCCAGCCTTGGTAATGCATTCATCTCGCATCCTAGCTGTTTAGTGATACTGATCTGCTCTAGAACTGGAGACTGTACGAGGAGTTTACAGGCATATGCTTTCATAAAACAAACTGAAAGTGAACTCACATGAACTGCCGTGACTAGCTCAAAATCTGTGATCATTTGGTGGCGCTAGGTTCAGGTAACTGGAATGGTGGCTAAACATAGTTTAATATAATCTCATTTGGCAAGACTCAGGATGCTAGCCTCATCAAGCGTGATGATGCACTGTATTTCTTTTATATCACAAGTCTTTTGCTTCTTTACAGTGTCATAGAATGCTGATTTATACATATTTGTTATTGATTCAAATTGCTTAAGAGTATCGTTTATGGAATGCTGCGCACTCTCGGCCAAATCCTATATAGCTAAATTACCAGCCACACATATCAGCTCCTCTGTATATGCTTACTTTGATGATTGAATTAACAAGTTTCAACATACGTATTCGCATAAACTTCAACAGATTAAAGAAAGGATCACCGGTTAAAGCAAGCCACTCCTTCAAACAAGTACATTACTGTAACTATTTTTGGAGCCATATGCGAAAAGGAAGTGATAACTCAAGTCTATTCAGAAGAAAAGGCTAGGCATTCAGCCCTTGAGAGGTATCGCTCATAACACTTCTAAAGCTCAGAGTTATATGGACACACGTAGACGAAGAATCACACATTTACTACGGTGTCCCTATTGGATTGTTCTAGTCTACAGTCAAGGGAAGCATTGGAGGACTATAGATGATAAATTGAGCGCTAGGGGTCATCAAACTAACCAAACCTGTATCTGCTGATGCTTACATAAAGTAGGATAAACCTCTCGTATTCCTTTTTTGATAGATGCTTGGCTTCCAAGAATTAAATTTATCTGCTGGCTAGCGATGTTAAAGAGGATGCAGGACTAAATTAGTCCAAATATGCGCATCAACAGGTTAAAATGATGAAATTATGGTTTGTGATATCAAAGCTTCCATTTTACACAAGAGTTAATTTATCTTTTTATATTCTAAAAATATGCACCCCCTTCCTCTTGATAACATGACTTTTTATTTTCGATGACGGAAAAATATATACTCACGGTATATGCAGAAATCACAAACATCTGTGAGCATGTGGATTATGATAAACCTACAAAGCACAAGTATATGCAAAACAATGCATTGCGTTCTGTGTTGCAGTTTAAAAAGACGAAAAAAATAGAAAAGTAGGCATATGCTTCCTGCAGGGTTAAAAAAATATTGAAAAGTAGCAAAGACATCCAGGTAACACTGGAGGAAAATTCTAAATGTTCTTGGACTGCAAACCACATGAAGATCTATTCCATATACTATTTGATTCAAAATTGCTGAGTACATTGTATAATAACTTTATATCATGTTGTGCACTCTTTGGTTAGCCTGCTTTTATTTATTGCGAAGTATGTGTGAAGGTCTTCTCCAACAAAATGTGCCTATTGTTTCCACAATACCAGATCTGAGAATAGAAGACTACAATAGCGTTGAATACTAAAGTCAATATGAGAGCACCCAGCTTCAAGAACGATGGGTATGTGTTGCAGTATCCGAACATTGATATTAATTTTTAATGACATATTGAGTGAAATACGCAGATGCCCAAAGACAATTGCACTCTTGCGTGCAAGTATGAAGATACAACACAAAAATGCATCTATTCTCAAGTCATATTACACTTTTGCGTTTATTAACTAATGGCCCTGGTGCGCTGATGATGGAAACCTCCAGCAACCATTTATCGTGCTGAAAACTATCAGCTTTTGTTACTAAAGCTATTCTTGAGCACAAAATGGTAACCAAGAGAAGAGTATTATCAATATCACTTACAAGCCTCTTGCAAAGTTTTTTTTAAAAAAAACCAGCTGCACAAGATCTTTTGTAGGTATTTATCAAGAAGAAGAAAATGAGAGCACAATAAAATCAAAGCAGTGTCATGAAATTGTAACACTTCTTCAGATTTCTTTAATTGCCTACTCAGTTCTTTTAAAATAGGACGAATTTAGGACTTCCACGCCCTCATAGTCCTAGCACAATGGGAAACTTTGCTCCGAAATAAAGATCCTAGAGTTTTTGGCTTATCGTCCTAAGCCAAACTTTTTTGTTTGTTTTTGAAGAGTTAAAATTTCATCCAATAACAGTAGCTTTTCAAAAGAAGACTATGAGATTGGGGCATTTTTTAAAATACTCTAGAGTCTGTGACAAATTGTCGTAAGTAAAATTTTCTTCAAGCTCCCTTGTGAACACTTTCTCCCAATTTTTATTAACGAAATTCAACTAAAGGCTGAGATTGACTTGATAACGTGTATGGAGGGTTGAGAAAGTCAAGCAGCTATCTATACATAATATAAGCCACAAATTCCTCCAGGTTGATACGTCAAAAAACTATGATAGAGAGCTACAGATTAACCTTGAAAAATCAACCATCCATTAAAATTGATGATATATGGTGCTTTCAAATAGTATATAAGCCGCACATGTTAATACTCGGCAATATAATAACTCAACCACCATGTCTTGGATTTTCTGATCTCTTCCCACAACTGCGCCTCGTTTTTAAGGCTTTGCCACGAATCAGTTAATTGTACTACTGTGCAAAAACACACAAGAAATTAAATAGTGAAACAATAAATTTTTGAAGCTTTGGTTACTTTAAGAGAAATCAATCTCTAATTGGTCATTTTACAACAAAGAATAACCCTATTTAAAATGAATACTCCTTTTGGTTGATAGGAGTAGATAGCAAGAAAAATCATTAGTACTGTTCAATTAATAATATCCTAGTGATATTCTACTGTAGCAAGTCTTTACTGATTAGATAATTTGGCAAGATCACCTTTTCAAATGACTGTGGCGTTCAAGAAATACATGGAGTGAGATTAGCAATGATATATTCGTAATACAATGTGCGTTATCCAAGATAACACATTTGTAAAAATCCAGCTTTTGCTAAAGCACTGCAACATTTGTCATCTGTAGTTATCTATTTACAACATAGGTACATACTCTATAAAGCATACTCAGTGTACATTGTTATACAAATTGACATCGGTAACCATGGTTACGTTGAAATATATACATGTTTAGAGGAGTATAAAAAGGAGATCAACACGCTGATTTGTACAATGGACACCTGGGAACACATCAAATTTTATGGCGTTTGCACATCCTTTTTGTGCGACTTTGATAATGAACGGATCAGCTTTCTTTTAAATCTTTTCTTTTCCATCTATTTCTTTTCCTTGATCAAAATACATTTGACATGCCAATAAGTGATAAAAAATGGAAGTACTCATCTACTGAAGACATACCATTGGCTGAGACCGTGACAAATCGTAACGATGGTAACATACATGACAGATCCAGTTACCCTTATGAAGACAGAAACGAAAACAAACGTTCATTCTCTGTACTGCTCAAGTCTCTATTTCTTGTTTTTGTATCTATTTTTTTTGCTACCGCTATTTTGCTCGTATTGTTAAATGCGGATGGAAAGCCTTTGGATTACACCCTTGCCAAGATGAAGATAACTTCGCTTATCTCGCTACTTTTAAACCTATACGCAATTTTCACTGGGAGTGGAATAGCAATGTAATATAGTGTGCATGTAATAGAAACATTCACTAAGCGCTATCATAGGGCAATATCCGAGTACAAGTGGATTAAGCTTAGAAACGGCGCTCCACTCACTGTAGCAGACATCTATGATGGCTGCACGAGAGGCATGGGAGGTAGGATATAGAACAATGCATAAAGTACTGGCTAGGCTTATTTCTTATTGTTAGGTTTTCTTACTGCAATTAGGGGTGCCTTTATCGATATTGTCTTAATTTTTGCGCTCGTCTTTAACCTTGGTCTTTTGGTATTGTCACCTGTGTCACAAGAACTGATTGTACCGGTTTCACTAAAACGCAATCTAACCAGCATTGTTGATTCACATCTTTACTACAATGAGCCATTTTACGTGAATGATCGAACCAATCTATCATCACTTCCAATTCCTCCAACACTCAACGGCCTGACATATGATAACTATTTGATTCCAATGAGCTTTGCTAATGTTGCTAGACATGCACCATTCAATGGAGCTTATACCTGTCCATCCTACGCTGATTATTGTGTATTCAGGAATAAGAGCTTCGTCTCGACCTCGCTTGACTGCACCCCAGTAACAGATCAAGAACCAATTGTTAATCAATCCAACTACAAAGAATTAACAACACCAGCAAGATATTACACTGAAATTGAACAAAATAAGACACTCGTTAATGTTCCAAAATTTTTTTATGCAGGAGAAATGCTTAATCGCACATTCCATGATCTGCAAAACTATAAACCTCCACTAGCACCTGGAGGATTTATTACTTTAGGCCTTCTTTACTCAGACTATGATCCTCAATATAGACCATATGTAGGCAATCAAACATTTGTTTTGGCCTATCCAAAGACTAGGTGTTGCTCTGCTTTAACCGAAATTGGTGATATATCATATGCTCGATGTACATTCCGCTCAAGCCTCAACACGGTAAGCTTCCTTTGTTTATGCGCATATAACTGAATACTCATTCTAAAAATAATTATTACAGACTGACTGGAAGACATCAAATGGTACACTCGTAAAACATGGGCAGGAAACCTCAGTTCCAATCACCTTTGATTTTGATCATGTACTTGGTAACAACACAGCGCTTTTTCAGGCCACTAAGGATGCCGACAACACTACGCGTAGCATAGGAGTTATGATAAACGCATATCTTATGCAGCAAGCTCTCTTGAAAGAATTCATTTCTCCCCAATACCGCCCATTCATTCAATATTTGCGTGTATGGAACATGAACTATCCTACTACAATAACCATGTTCGACTATCTAAAGCCTGCTATGCAAATGTTTGACTTGAATTATGCAATTGCTCCTTATGTCACGGGCGGTTACTTTACACAAACCACGACGGAAGGACTGATATTCGCAACTGATCCACCTGTATATTCCACCAACAAGATATATTGTTATATCTTGTTCGCACTGATGTTCTTACCAGTAGTATGGTGGCTGATTGTGTGGTCGATTGGTATCAAGCATTCGAATGGCAGAGGAAATTCCCAGATTAGTTTGATGACTATGGAGATGACACCACTGGCCTCTCAGAGCTTGCGAAACATCTCCAATATGAGTAGCAGTGAAGCATTCAAAAGGGCGAAAAGTATACGTGTAAAAATAGGAAACCATGCAACAGAAGATAAGAAGCGCCTTGTGCTTAAATTGGAAGACGAACATGGCATAGCTCATTAACAAAGCTGATACAAGACAAGCACAGCATACATATATTTTCAATATTTGACTACACTACAACTACCCTATTACATTACGTCCTGGATAAAGCCAAATAAAAACTCTGATAACCTTTTTAATCATAGTTATGTATTAAAGTATTAAGTTGTTGCTTAAATAAGCCTTTTACATTAGTATCCTTTTTCTTTGAAGTATAAGTCTTTTTAGAGGAACAAAACTATTCTAGCAACTGCGTGCGTAGCATTTTTCTATTTTAAGAATATTTTACTGGTCCAAAACTTCAGACTGCTGAGCTTTTTTGGGAGAGGGAGCAACCTGTCAATTGAAAAAGTATACTTTTCTCTTTGACGTCGGTTCATAAATCAAGTGCTCTCCCTTTCTCATATAAGGAACACATTTGTATTGTCTTCACTTGAAAAAGAAAAAAGTATTATTTGGGATATAATTTTATTTTGTTTTATACTATTTTGGGTAATACGAAATACAACAATAAATAATGGACTAATGGATAAAAGGACACACACATACACAAAAGTACGTAGCAAAGAGAAAAAGGAGAGAGGGGAAATAGAATAGATGGCTTTACATATCTTTGATATTACTTGGAGGAGGAAGTGAAGGATGATGATAATGTGGTTGTATTGCAGATAAATCTAAAGGATGACCAGGTGGTGGCATCATCTGCTGACCCAATCTGACACGATATAATTCCAAAGCGCTCTCAAGTTCCTGTATACGTTGTTGATGCTGTCTTAGTTTATCATGTAAATATCGAATATGGTCCACTGACTTTCGCAAGATAGTTCCCTTGTTGGATTTGATGGCTTCTCTACTATCAGGTAATAGTGTCGCCAATTCATTTATTCTTTCATTTATATTCTCTCTTCTTCTTCTTTCTACAGCATTGTGACTTTCTCTTCTTCGTCTCTTCTTCTCAAATATTTCCTGCATGCTTCTTTATATCAGTTTACTATGCTTATTCTTGTGGTTATCTTACTTTTTTTGCATCATTTCATCTTCCATGCTATTAGGACTTGACACATCTGTTGTTTCTCTATTATTACTCGAAGGTGGTTGCTGATAAACAGGTTGATATTTATTGTTGTATATTCTATCTGATATAGAAGGCATTGTATTATAAGGTAGTTTTACTGTACTATTATTACTATTGCTGTTGCTGTTATTGTTGCTATTGTGATCTATAGTTGAATACATTTTGTTAAATGATTGTACGATATTATTATTAATATTAGTATTATTATTATTTAAAAGAAAAAGAAAAAAGAGAAAATAATAAAAAATATCTTCTCTAAATAATGACGTATCTTACTGTTATAAAGATAACGTGATGACAGTAACTGGATGATACATATTTGTATATGTATATATACACATATGCAAGTGATGTATTCATCCTAACAATAATACTCCACAAGCACCACTCATCCTAATAAAACCATACACACACATATACACAATAGTCTTTATGGGGATATAAAGGGCTATCTGCTTATCTTTTTATCATATCCCTTATTCACCCTGCATGAATACATATCATATGCATCATAGTTTGATGCATATAATTTTTTCGCCACAATAAGCTTTAAATAGGTGCAAGTAATTCAGGAACAGACCCACTTTCTATTCCTGACCTCACAAGTACGTCACTACCAACCATGATTGTTTATAAAAAGGACTACTTTTCTCCCTTTTCTCTGTCTCACTTTTTCAATGTCAAATACAAACGAGCCATTCACATCACCCAACACAAAATCCAAAACAGGAGGAAACAATACGTTATTCAACTTGATAGCTATGCCATTTGCAGCCATTGGAGGCGCATTATCACAAATCGGTGGGAAATTTACAAGAAAACCAACAAAATAAAGCTTTATTACATTTCCATTTCTTCATCTTCATCATGAACTGGATGATCAGGTTCATCCATATGAATGGCCATTTCATCCATCATTTCTTCTAATGAAATCTCGGGTAATTCCTCTTCTTCTTCTTCTACCGCGTCTTCAGTTTCCATCAAGCCGCTATTCTTGAAAATATTGATGTTGGCTCTGAACTCGGGATCTTCTTCAATATCTCTCATAAACAGTTCCATGTCATTTTCAATACGAGCTTGTTCTTGTTTACGAGGTAACATTTCGTCCACTTCTTTACCCAATTGTTGTAACTTCCAGTTTCTTTGTCTTGACTTCTTCTTACGTGCAGGATAAGATTTACGTACAAGGATGACGTCAGGTAAGTCTGAAGCATTGAGTCGATCAAACTCTTCATTGTTAAAGTTGGTCCTTGTCAAATCGTAACCCATGACAGTGTCACCAGGATTCAACAGTGCACCCAGATGGGATCTGGCGATGAATTGTTCATCATTTCTACCAAAGTCTGACATTCTTGCAACATGGACATCACACAACACTTTTTTGCCATCCACAGGCCCCAGAGGCTCGACATCTAATACATAGTATTCGACCATACTCTTTGCACTGGCTAATGCTTGGAAGGGTTGTCTATAATATTGAGTTGTACTAACATCGGCTGTGGCTAATGTATTTACATCCAACAAATGAATTGAATTACTAATTCTTGTACATATTAATAATCGATTGATATTTCCAAAATTATTGGCTAGTTTCTTTGGTATACACACAAGGTCGTCTCGACATACAGGCACAATTTCACAGGAGTATGTAAATTTATAGTTGCTTACGCTTGTATGAATATCTTTTGAAATCAACTGTTCACTTGTCTTATATCGCATAGGTACAACTGCCTGCAAGAATTCGACCATCTTGATGGCATGGTTACGACTACCATAGTAAAAATCAATACCATCCTTGGCTTCTTTGATGTTGGTTGTATCTTTGTGTGCGTTGTGTTTCAAGATGATTTGTTCCAAGAACAAGAATGTACGTTTATGCTCTACCTTTTGTCGGACTTGCACTACTGCCTTCCATGTATTTTGAGCAGCCAATCGTGTACATTCATCACACTGTTGACTTGATACCACATATTCGACTTCAAAGACTTGCTGCAAGATCGTATTGGCAAAGACTTCCTTTTGAATTGTCAACTTCACCTTGATACGTCTACTGTGTGGTTCAGTCCAGATAAAGCCAGCATCAACCAATCGGACTCGATTTAATCCCTTCAGTTTCTTGAGACACAGTGTCAACAGTTCTCGAGATTCTAACTCTGCTGTGACCCAGATTCCAGGTGGTTGAAGGTATCGTTCGCAGTTACGACAAAAGTGAATTGTAGCATGTTTAGGAATACCTTCTGTGATATCAACTTCGTTACGAATACAGTTGACACACATATTGGCAGCATTAGGAGGAGTGGGTGCACCACAGCCAGGACATAAACTATAATGAAAAGAGGTCATTAGATTCTTTTTTTTTTTCCCTCTAGTTTGACTCTATTTCTATCAACTTACATTAACTGTTCCGTAATTTCAGGATGATATTCCATGATTTGTTTCTAGGAAAAAGAAGATCTAAAAGAGAAAAATATTTCTCTTTTGCTGCTTATAATCATAAAAAAAGGCAGCTAAGCCACCCGCAGCTTTATAAATCTGAAATATCAATTACTGCTCCTATTTGTTCTCTTTAAATTTTTTTTTTCCACTAACAAATGCATATTACTCGTTGTTACTTTTGCTCAGGACCTTGTTATCCTGGACATGGAACCATGTTTGTCCGTAACGACAGTAAGGTAGTTTTCTTATACACAGAGAAAATGTCTGGTTGATTAACTTTTGATCCTTAGACCTTCCGTTTTTGCCGATCTAAATGTCACAAAAACTTCAAGATGAAGCGTAATCCTCGTAAGGTTCGTTGGACTAAAGCTTTCAGAAAGGCAAGCGGCAAAGAAATGGTTATTGTAAGTTTAAATATGATCATCCTACATTGATTCTCACTTTCTCTTTCTTTAGGATTCTACATTTGAATTCGAGAAACGTCGTAATGTTCCTGTTCGCTATGATCGTAACTTGATGGCCACAACAATCAAGGCCATGAAGCGAGTACAAGAAATTCGTGCTAAGCGTGAACGTGCATTCTATAAGAACCGTATGGCTCCTAATAAAGACAAAGAGAAGGCTGAAGATATCCGTGTTGTCAACCAGAACATTGAATTGGCACCCCTTGAACACAAAAAGAGAGTTCAAGCTATCAAATCCGAAAAGGAACAAACACAGACGATGGATATGGAAGAATAAGAAAGAAAGAGAGCATCAAAGAGAAATTATTTTTATTGTAAATAGAAGAAAAATCATTATTTTTTATAATAAAGGCATATGTGTGTGTTCAGTATTTACATGCGTCTAATGTCTCCGTTGTATTCAATGCCCATCGCATATTTCATAATCTCAGCCTTTGAAAAAAATGAGAGATCAAGTATAAGTATGTCGTTTTATTTACCTTTAAGAAATCCATTTGATTGACAGCGTTAAGACCAAGAGATCGGATCCAAGTAACAGGTGCTACATCTGTTGAGTAAAGTCTATGTAACTTGTCACATGAGCTAATCATCATGATATTGCGTAAGTAACGCTCAGAAGCATATTGTCTTAGTAAATGAATATTGCCAATGTCTTGGCCTTCCATTGTGCCTTTTTCAACAAGTGTAGATAGACACTCTACATCCAGTATACCCTGATTTAATCCTTGTCCAGCAAGTGGATGGGTTGCATGGGCCGCATCTCCCACAAGCGCAACTCGATCTGCCACATACCTTTCAGCATTACGTAGACGGAAAGGAAAGGAGGCTCGAGAATACTGTTGAACGTCAATGACTTGTGGTGGAAGAGAATGCTCTCGTTCAAGAATCTCATTATCGCTTAATGATTTCTTTGCTATGCTCTCTCTCCACTCATACTCCCCTTGAATGTCATGGTTCTTTCCTCGTGTTATTTGTTTATAGAGATAGCTGAGGTCGACATGTGACATTCGGAAGGCAGCATTGACCATCGTACAGAAATCGGACGTTGGTATAGTTTTGAGTGCTTTGGCAATTCCTGGGTAAGTGGACCATACCATAGAAGCATATCCTTCAGCAAGCTACAGCATAATCAATAACTTTCAAGCATAACTAATCATGTATATCTTACCGGAAGCATGGCAATAGGTCCTGTCGGCAAGAATCGTTGCCACGCAGTAAGGCTACTCTCAGGACGCTCAGGGTCTAATTTAAGAGTGGCAACAACCCCTTGTGCGTCATAATCCCAGCCGAGAGACTCGATTCCTGCAAAATCACGTACTGGACTATTGATACCGTCAGCTCCTACCTGTCTTGGCACATCAGCAAACGTAAAATAAATGTAAAGATATCATTACCAATAAACGTGCTTTCAGCGTCTTCCCGTCATCCAAATGGATCGTTGGCCAGTCTTTCAGATCAATACCATCATGAGACGTCTCAGACTCTCTGTTAATCTCTGCTACTTTTGTTTTCTGGAATATATCAATATGCACGCCCTGTTCACGGCATTCTTCGATACGTTTTAAGGCAGCGCTCTGAACATTTACATTCTCTACCATATAAGCGATTGTCTGTTGCTGACCGTTTGTATTTAAAAGAGCCGAATCCAAGTGAATCCTTGCCCCTGTGACACCATCCCAAACCTTCATATCACGATACCCATGCGTTCTGTCGAGTAACATATGACTTTTAACGCCAATCTCTAAAATGATGACAAGTTAAACTTTCATGACTGCTTGCGTGTGTATATATATTTTTACTGGAAAAAAAGTTCATTGTGCCAGGTGTCAAAGAAACGACGCGGTTAGAATAATTGTCCTGTTTAGGTTCCCAGCTTTTAACGCCTGTTAAATCCATGGCTTCAACAAGTGCAATACGCCGACGGCTGACAGCTGGACTAGAGGCTGCATACATGGGGTTAAACTTGTTTTCTATATATATATATTTGCTTACCCAAGGCACAAGCAAGCGTGACACCGGCCACTCCTCCACCAATAATAACAACATCATAAGCAAGATCTCGAGAAATACTTGTTGCAAAATTTCTTTTGCCTAGAAAACAAGATCTTTGGAATGAACGCAACATGGTGAGGTTTTATTTAGAAAAAAAAGGTGAAAAAAGGGATTTGGTGAACCTTTCGAATCCCGCGCTGCTCCCCTTTCCCTCCTTTTTTTTACGCAGCAAACAAAAACTTTGAGATCGATGACTGAAGAGGAAGAAGCATTAGATTCCCAAATCTTTGAAGAAGAACAAGATCTGTTTTTCGATGAAGACTCTGAAGAAGAACAAGAAGAAGAATTGAAAGAAAGTGTTCAACAAGAAAGCGAAGAGTCTTTTCGAAGACGTTTAGCTGGACCTTCAACGAATAAAGTTTGTTTAGATAATAGATCACATAAGTCTTTTGCTAAACCAGTAGTATAGGCAGGACTTGGTAGTGTAGATAAAGATAAGGTTAATAAGATTATATATGAAGCATCCAAGGTATTATGTAAAAAGGAGCAACAAAAAGTGACGTTATAAACCAGTTACATGTAGGGATCAGCATTCTTTGAAAATGAAAAAAAGAAAGATGAGATGGTGACAAAGCGCATCAATGCCATCCTTAAGAAATATGACACCATCAAGGATCAAGACTTGTCTTTTGAAAAGAGAATTGTTGATAGCATGATACAGGATCTGGAAGCGAGGAGAGATTTGACTCAGTGCATATGTCATATTGATATGGATGCATTTTATGCATCTGTAGAAGAACTTGAAAACCCAGAGTTAAAGACCCAACCGATGGCAGTCGGAAGTATGTCAATGTTGTGTACAAGCAACTATGAGGCAAGAAAATACGGCGTTCGTAGTGCTATGCCTGGCTTTATTGCGATCAAACTGTGCCCTCAGTTAAAGATGATCCCGCTTAACTTTGCAAAGTATCGAGCTGCTTCAAGCAAGGTGAGAGCCGTTTTTGCAAAGTATGATCCTCGATTCCTGCCACTCAGTTTGGACGAGGTAAGCTTGTAAAAGAGAAGCTGCTACTGTGATCTAATCACATAATAGGCTTATTTAAATTTAACAGAAGTAAGAATATAAGATGAGCCAAGATATGTTAATCATTGTGTGATTTAGTATTTAAAAAAGGAGCCAGATCTGACTCCTGATGAGCTTGTCCAACAGATTCGACGCGAAATATTCGAAAGCACTCAGCTAACAGCCAGCGCAGGTAGATTATTGCACGCTCCCTTTCCTTTTCCTTTTCCTGACATATCATAGGAATTGCCTGCAACAAATTTCTAGCTAAAGTATGCAGTGATATAAACAAACCAAATGGTCAATATTATTTGCCTATAGACAAGACAAGAGTGATGGAATTTGTCAAAAAACTAAAAGTGCGGCAGATCCCAGGTGTTGGTAGAGTTACAGAGAGAGTGCTCGAAGCACTCGGCGTCCACACCTGTAATGACATCTACGCCAAACGCGCAATTCTATACAAACTATTGAGTCCGGCTCATTTTCAATTCTTGCTAAAAAGCTGCCTTGGATTAGGAACAACTATATTTGACACAGAATCAGAAAGGAAGAGTGTAGGCGTTGAAAGGTATATCATGGTTACTTTTCTTATACCTTGACTCATTTCTTCTAGGACATTTTCGCCCATATCTGACCCAAATCAGCTGTACCAAAAGCTACACGAGTTATGTCAGGCGTTAGAAAGGGATGTAGAAAAAGCAGGTGTTATGGTAATTCTAGTCTACTTTAGATATATTTTGTTAAACCATCGACGTAGGGACGAAATGTGGGAATCAAGCTCAAATTTGCATCTTTTGAAATGCGTATAAGATCAAAAACGCTTCCCACATACACTTGGTCCGCAAAAGACATTGAAAAAATTGCTAAAAAGGTAAGGATTACATGAAACGTGCTTTTATAAAGTCTTATTAAGGGTTTGTGTAGCTACTTGCTAAAGAAATGCCGATGAACCTTCGACTCATGGGTGTGCGTTTAGCCAATTTGAAGCCTAGAGGAAGCGAAGATGAAAGTGTTTTGAAGGTATAAGAGAGGGAAGCGTATTTCATAGCTTGTTTGTTAATCAATGAAACCAGTACTTTTCAAAAGCGCCTTTGCCTGAAAAAGTCAAAGATAGCTCAGATAGCTCGATAGAAATTAAAGATCAAGAACCGAGCGCACTCGTTTGTCCAATTTGTAATCGTGCACTAGTCATGGATATCGCTCAATTTAATAACCATGTAGACGAATGCCTAAATAAAGTAGAAGTAAAAACGATTTTGGAAAATGAAAAGCGTCAGTATTCCCCTTCAAGCAGCAGAAGTAGCTCTCACTCGAGCAACAAAAGAATAAAGAGGTATAAGGACATATACTGAGTTTACTATTATTAACAACATGTGTAGGTCTAATAGTACAAACTGTAAACAAAACAGCAAATCTTTATTTGACTATTACCCATCCTCAACCTAGTTACATTCCCGTATACTAGTTCTAACTACATCATCTACTCTAACATTATAATAAACTTTTTGCATAGATTTCATTACAAAAGTGAAGCACATCTTTAGTTAATAAACAATCAGATGACATAATAAAGACCAAATACATTTTGTATAAACGTTTGGCTTGTCATAACATCATATTCGAATATGATATTAACAAAACATCCACTCCCATAACCTGCACATATTCTCCCATTGTACCCCTATTTTATTTAAACGATTATTACACTGGAAATATTTACAAAGGCTATGTCACTGTTGGAGGATTTTCTTGGCTAACGCTAAAGAACGACTTTGCCTTATCCTTTTATGAGCCACAAGTGGAGTAAAAGATAGGGCTGACTTTCTCTTTTGTAATATTTTGCTTTGTTCTTTGTATTGTTCTATAGGTAAATCCGGAACAATTAAGCTTGGAGATGGATATGATGTAGTGGGCGATAGAGTCAAGGTTGGGTCCATGTTGGATAAGGATAGTATACCAAGCTCATCGTTTGTATTATAATCGCAACTTGCTGTATCCAAGGCTCTTTCTATACATTTATTATCCAAGTGTGCCTCGTGATTTACACCCTCGCCTACTACAGTGTACAGGAAATGCTGGAAAACACAATCAACATCCTCAGGTGTGTTAACAGCATGACTTGCTAGCAACTTAGGATGCTCTAATGCAGAGGGAAATGATATTGGCTCCAAAAACATTCAATCTAGGATGCAGAGAAAAGAAGGAAAAGGAGCATTGTACTATTTAAATACTCTTTTGCACGAGCCAACCGAGGGGACACAGGCAACTGTTGTATAAAACATATGAATTGGTTACACTGCCAAAATGACACGTCCACGGGCAGTTCCGTTTACTCTCACAATATGGCTGGATGCCATTATCTTTACTGAAAAAGAATAAAGCCATCAAGGTTTACACAAGTCGTATAAATTAGCTTGATCACATTGACAAAAAGAAAATGACCGTTATTTTTGAAGCAGCATATTATATTTTGGTATCATTATTAGCAATAACACACAAATCTCTAAAGTTACTTTATAAATATTAAGTGAAACGTCTTAGTCGTAATTTCTGTACTTCTATTTTTGTGCCTGCGTTGAAATAAGTAACAGACTATCTTATCAAGTTGGCAATTTAAATTATCAAGCACGGCATGAAATCTATGTGTTTGTTTAAAAACTGTTATAAAAAGACAAAAAAGGCTTAATATTACAAATATATGTAGTTGGTTATTTTCCATTTCCAGTCGAGATAAAACCAGAAGGGGAGAAAATAAAGCCTAGTGCTGTACAAAGAGCTGGTGAAACTATCGTACTATGTATGTATTAATAAATAAAGCAACTACCTTGATTGTGTCTGTGTTTCAGCAGATTTTTTTTATAACCCTGCACAAGATCACAAAAGAAAGAACACTATAATGTTGTAGCTTACATTCAGTATTACAAAGTGTTGAATACTACAAGTAAAGCAAGCTCTCCTATAATAAATTAAATCATTTAGCTGGTTATCAATCTTTTCTCTAATATTAAAAAGATAATGAATTCTGCCTTTTTGAGAGATACATAAAATAAATGTGGTCAACACTTATGAATAACACGTAACTGAAAAGGCTGTTAGAGACTTTGTTTAAATAGTCTGATCTTGACATCTTTTTCTTTTCTTTTCTTCTTTGGACCAAAAAGTAAGACCAGCTATTCCTCAACTACCCTTAAGGTATGATTTATTCTTTACCCTTGCAAGAAACTGATATGCAGTATTATAGATTGCCCATCGAACCTAACCCGATGTTGGCTGGGGATAGTTTGATTCTTATCAAACTTTGGTCCCATTCACTCACTCTCTCGCGCTCCTTTTGCTCTTTCCGGGTCAGTTATCGCCAGCCCAACCCATGATATACCTCGGGTAAGATAGTAGTAATCTCTTTATAATTTCACTCACTTTTGTTGCTTCTCTTTTTTTCTCTTATAAATCTTCTTCTTTATAATGTAAGTACTTAACATCAATGTAATAACTGATTTACTAATCATTTTATTTTATATCGCATCCTTTTGCTTCTTGTGAGCTTTCTTTTATCATTATTTGTTGCCTGAAATTATCATTTTTCTATCAGTGTACGAATAATTTCTCAATAAAGTGCAAAAGTTAAACTTTTCCTCCATTGGCTTCCCCCTTCTCTCTCCTCTCAACATCTTTTGGCCTAACCCTTGTTCCGTTCCCTTCTTACTCGGTTTCTTCTACTTCTTTCCTTCAATTTTTCCCTTTGATCTCAAAAGGGTTATTAGATTATATGTTCTTTTTTTAATCTGTCCCAGACGGGACGAAATTATATTGTTTCAATGCGCCCAAGTGACCTTTATTTTCTTTAATCGCAAAGGTTAAACTTTTTACACAAGCATCAACTCCGAACTTTTAAAAAATGACGGGAAGAGCGCTGGGAAACCCTTTTTTTTTTCCTCAACACAAAATGACTCCAGTGCCTATCTTTGTATTGATGGGAACCGCTGGATGTGGTAAAACAAGTGTTGCTGAACAGATTCAGTTGTACTTGGGATGCAAGTATCTTGAAGGTGACTCACTTCATCCTCCACAAAACGTTCAGAAAATGACTTCAGGTAAAGAAAGGAAAAAATAATAGAGAAAAGCGACTTATTGTATATGATCATAGGGCAACCATTAAATGATGACGATCGTTGGCCATGGCTTCGTAGTATCCGTGATCATATAATCGCACAAGCCCAAGAATTGCAACCATTGGACAATGATTCAAAGAAAAGAGTTGTCGTTGTTACGTGCTCCTCGCTTAGAAAAGTGTACCGCGACATTTTACGACAAGTACCAGAAGAACTTGGAACAGTCATCTTTGTTTATCTCAAAGGATCATATGAGCTTCTATTACAAAGAATTCAAAACCGTAAAGGGCATTTTATGCCTGCTAAAATGCTTCAATCCCAAATAGATACTCTAGAGGAACCTGATGAAAAGATAGAAAAAGTAATTGTCGCAAGCATTGTGCCCCCACCTATAGAAGAAGCAAAGCATATTATTGATGCTGCTGTCGAAAAGGGATATTTGCCTGCTACTGTTCAGCAGTAATTCTTAGAGAATATATTTATTTTGTAGATCTACATGTAATAAAGCTTTTCCTATTTCTTTAATCCCATTTCATCTAAACCCTATCTATTTGACGGGAAATAAAATTTACCCCAAGTTTTCAACTGGTTTCCATTTCTGGAATACGCTTTTTTTTTAACAGTAGCTGCTGATTCATGGCCATTGAACAAACCCACCCAACTTTTTCTCTATTCAAGCGTAGCTAACAATGCCTACTTTGAACAGGTAACCACATACAACAGCAATTATTTCAAACTATCATTGTCACAATAGAATACTCAGTAACACCAAGGTTGACCATCAAATATATGTAAAGGAAGTGCTGAGTATATGACGAACTCTCTCTCAAATGGTACCCGTCTCTAGGCTCCCAGTGTGTATATCAACCCTCACTGCATAAATAAGCAACAGCAGCAAAATTGTTACACACATATACACAGTGCTCAATATATTTTTAGATACTGACTGAAATAAAAAAAGAGTTCAAACGTAATCAAGGACACAACAACAGCACTGAATGTAATTCAATAATAAACAAGGTTAATATAAAGAAGGAATAGAAATAAACAACTATCAGAAAATAAGAGAGACTTAAGGTAAATCCTAAAAATGGAATTGTTTTTATTTACTGCTATTCTTGGCAAAATATATATTTATAATTATTCCCCTTATTTTCTTTCTTTTCTTTCTTTAAACACACACACACAAAAAACACAGATGACTGAACAGAAACTATATCATCCTGTAAACTTAAATACAGCAGATTTGATCATCTCTTTTGCATCTAAACAGCATGCCTTCAAACTGATGATGAGTACTCTTCGAGAAATAGAAGAACAGATAGAACTTCGACAGAAAGCAAATAAAAAGTTTTGTCAAACTAGTGTTGTCATCCAAGACATTTATCATAAAGAAATCGATACATATAAACAATTATTGCACAGCATCACTGGAGATATAAAATACTTGGAGAATGACATCTACAGATTAAATAATCAACGTACAACATTAAAAGAGGAACTGGATACATATGAACAGGAATTGGCCCAGTTGAGGGAATACGCCGAACAAAGAAGAAACAAGAAAGCAAAGAGAGAAAAACAGTACCACAGCTTTTACAATGTACCTATTGTTGCAGCGCAATATAAAAAGAAATATATGCGTGCTCGGGATAAAAACTCGGATGCTGAAGAGCAACTGTCAAAAGTCAGAATCACCGTAGATTCGTGTCAAAAAGCTGTCGCTGAAGTAGCCAGGTCCATTAGTGATTGTCAAAAGAAAATCGAGTTACTTGAACAACAACAACAGGACACTGAAAATAGAATAAAACAAGCAAACGACATGATTAGTGAGTTACAAGATGGCCAACGATTCTGGTCTGACTTCGACAACAATCAGCTGTCTACAGCCTTGAAGGCGACACAGCAATTTATTGAAGCTATACAAAAATATTCTAGGAAGAGTCATAGCAATCTTTCTCAAGTAGTTCATCATCAGACGGACTTTGTTAAGGTATTCAGATTAGCATTACATGAATATAGTGAAGCAGAAGGCTATGCAGAATCAAGATGGAAAGATATACAGGTAGCATTTAACTGTGCTCGATGTAAAACTACGCAGATTGGTTGGCCAAATCTAGACAAGGTCCGTACAACAGATTTGCTATGTGATCCATGTTACAAGGAAGTGCGTACTACGATGATTCTTGAGAAAAAGATTAATGGAGTGATAGGATCTAATCGCAGCCAACAGTTACTATCACTTCCTGGTTCATCAAGCTTTTCTGTATCGTCGTCCAATACATCCAACTCAACCACATCAAGCAATAAGAGCAAAACTGGATTCAAGAAGATGTTTCAAATGATTAAAAATAACAAGCGAAGTAGCTCTAGCCATGATCTTTCCAGCCATTCTCCAGATGTGTATGTGTCTTAGTAAATGTATACCCTCTTTCTTTATGTAACGATACATGAAGTTCTTTTATTATGTACACTATCAAAGATTCTATTATAAAAAAAAATAACTCGTTCTTTGTGTTTTTTCTTTTTCTTTTTCTTTAAATATCGCCCAAGCTATCCTTGATGGCACTGTAGTATTCAGGAGAGAGATAGTTAACCAGTTCATCTTTTGTTAACCAAGCAAAATCTGAGACGCTTTTACTAGGCTTGACTTGACCAGCATATACTCGAGCTTTCATGAAAAAGACCTATTATTTTTTTTTCTAATTAAACGTCTGTCCCTTCCTAATATACCATCATCCTTACCTTTAAACCGGATTGTTCTTTAGATGAAGTTTCTTTATAAAATGCGATTGGCTGACGGCCAACAAACCAAGTATCCATATCCACACCACATTGCTCCTTTAACGTACGTTCTGCAGCCTAATGATCATAAATAATGAATAAACAATCATTCTGCTTTATATTTATATTTACTTCATGTAAATATTCTGTGCTATCAATTGGTCCCTGAGGGAACTGCCAGGCACCTTCTCCTGATTGCTTTACAACAAGATACAGTGTCTGCTTCAAGGCGCGATCGAGGCTCTTGCTGTCGTTTTTTTTATCAGCTTCTGTTGTTCTATCTAATTTTTCAACCTTTGTTGCTGCGATTAAGCCTTCATTCTCTTGTTCCCAAGTAGTCTGACTGGCCTGAACCGCATCACTTAATGAAGTTGAAGGATCTTTCATGGCTTGTTGACGAGCCTGTTCTTCATGCTTCCAACGGCGTTCTGCTACTGAACCCTTTTTGAAGTAAAAATCTGTAGGTGTTGTCATGGTCTCTTGACGCTCCAACTTTTCACGATAATCAAAATAAGCTTTTTCAAATGGTGTGGCATCACGGGTAATTTGAGGTGCACGCGATAAAATTACAGAAGCTTGTATACGATTGTTTTTTATAATCAACGGATTAACAGCTGCAGAAGCTAAACCTCGTTTGATTATAGCGTGCTTGAACATGTTAAAGTGACAAGATTATCAAAACTGAAAAAGTTTTTATTTGCCGGGGTTGTCAAAAAAAGACCATTGATCTTTTGATTTGTTGATAATTTTTGCTCCGAATAAAATACTCTTTGTCACAAAAGAAGGGCATCTTCTAACCTTCAAATCAAGCACATATCCCTTTGTATTTAATAAAGAAGAGTAGTCTAAAGAATACACATTCATCTAATTACTTTTCCAAGGGAAGAATCAGAACTATATCTTATTACGTTATGAAGAGTAAAAAAATAATTTGCTGCGTTAGTGGCCACCAGGTTCTGATTATACAAGATCAAATAAGTAAATAAGGTTAAAAGATAACTGAAGTGAGAATAATACTGTAGATTGATTAATCTAATTAAGCTGGTGATTATTTATTCAAAGCATTGTGTTATTTATATGAGTAGTAACAGGAAGTGAATCAAATAACACAGCTCGATGTACTGTGCGGGAAACAGTGTTTGAGAGACAGTGTCTGTGAAAGGTACTGTTAGGGGCGCCCTCCTGAGTCTTCTTCATTACAGTAGAAATTTGCATGATTCATACATACGTACGGTTACCAGTTTCATCAGATACCAAGAAAAAGGTATCGATACCTCCCAGAAAGAGTCCGTCCTCGAATTGGCGACTTAAGCTAATCCAGATGTCAGCAGTATCTGCGTGTTGATGAAGGAGGCGATAACGTGCCAACTTGGGTAGGACAGCCCTCAAATGGGAACGCTTCATCGCATAATATAGCTGTATACTAAGTAGGTCTTCTAGGTGCGGTTACTTGAATTTTACGTGAGACACTTCATTTTCGTGGTGAGCAAATCGTTGAGCCAATTGCTCTTTCAAGTTGTTCAGGCGGCCTTGTTCCCTGGCTGCAATAGCCAAATCAAAGATGATATCCGATTTATTTTTGACTATTTTTTCATAATAAATTTTAGCAGATCCTCGTAATTGTGCTTTATGATTAATTTTCCTGCTTCATTCGTGATGCTGTTTATGCCAAGATAGGATTCTAGTACTTCTTGAAAGTGGTGGTAGCCTTCTCCTTCGTAACCGTGAAATCCAATGAGGGCTGTGCGATTATTGTTTGCCAACGCGGTTTGTCGGTTATTCTTTCTACTTTGTACAGCTCAGCCTAATCAATTTTATGTGACCTGGTGGTCACACATTGAGCCTTTATTATAACTTTACATTTTCAAACACTTTTACTACAAACCTCAGTCTTACAAAAGACACGAACACACAAGCTTCTATTCTTATTATCCTTACAGCACATTCAAATCAAAGCCTACAGTATTACATTTGGTGGCCACTACGAGTGGCAGTTCTTTCAAAAATTGAACTTACAAAGAACATCAATCAATTAAACAAAAATACTCAAAATTTGCAAGCTCGAATTTTTAAACAACCTTTTATATCAGCTTCCTATTGTCTCCGTAACGAAACAATTTTTGTCTTCGATCGTCTTTATTATTGCCAAATTCATCACCGCCCGCTGTTTTCCCAAGATCAGCTTTTCAACCATGACAGCTCCTCGGAAACTTGGTGGCCTTGGTTTACTGGGTCCCCTCATACTGTTGTATTCATACTTAGTGGATTAACTATTAACCATATATAAAACAATAACTGGCAATCATTCGACTTCAGTTTGTTGCTTTGAAACAACTGTGCGGATCATTATTTAAACAAATTACCAGAAAATGGGTTTTAAGGTACGCATATCCAGTGACTCTGATCCATCATTGCTACTAGGGATCATCGTCTCATCAAAGGCACCCGATTCGTCCTAACTTCCTCATTGCCTCAGTTGTCATTCATAAGCCTCTATGAAAATTTTTACGACCTCAGCTGAAGGGTGTCTCACATTTAGTATAAATACTCGTCCTTAATAAAGCCAATCGACAGATATCTTTTAGTCTGGTTAATTCTAGTCTTTATTCTTTTTAATTGATACTTTGTATTCAACACATACAACAATCCACGCTCCAACTGCGATGGCTTCTTTTGCTGCTGAGTCATTTTCATCTTTCGTCAGAGTTTTGGTACTCGAAAGAGCTCACTTCTTCCATTGTTCTGCCTCTCCTAGCGGACTATCTCATTCACCTTGTAGAAATCTCGATGCGGCCCCCACAGCCTGTAGCATTAGGTTCTGACTTTCATCTTCCTTTTCTGTTTTCCTCGCTCCGCCCTCTTTTGTCCAAAGACAGAGGACACCTGTTATTCCTCTTGTATCAAGCCATGGATGCTCTTCCCAAAAATTTCTCTACTGTGGTTATCAACCCGGAAACTGCCATGCACATTCCTCTTGAGTTCATCATCAACCCAATTCGGACTTTTCAGCTTCGTCCCTCGATTTTAAAGCTTCCAGCAAGTAGTGCGTACATCATTGACTCAGAATTCCATTTTACACGGCCACGCAGTAATATAGAAATTGCTCAGTCACCCAGACTTGTTAAAATGTTTCTGAAAGCGGCTCGGGATGGTCACCTCCAATTGACCCCTTTCTTCTTACGAACGTGCATAGCACAATTCTTAGCTCACTTGGCCTCTCCTGCCTATATACCTGTACTACATCACAATATCGATGTCAGTCAGTTTGTCAAAGCCTGTGCACTTGGACCTTCTGGGAAAGATATCTCATCCAAAGAATTTCGAAAGCTTTATCGTCCGCCTACCCCAAAGTCACTTCCTAGTCTTTCTTCAACGAAATGCTCTCATTTTGGCGTTTTTTTATTCACCTGCAAGCTTGTACTGTTTAGTATCAGGCCTTGCATGGCAAACTGGCCACCCATTCCACTCTTTTCAAGCTCCATCCTGAACTTGTGGATCCTCCACAGTGCATCTTCTGTAATATGTCCGCCGTGGAGGACATCGCTCACTTTCTATATGATTGTTCTCCCAAGTTGCTAGTTTGGAAGGAACTGTGGTCTACATTATTCAGCAGTCAATTCTTCGCCCCTCTGCTTGAAAAAGCCTTGTTCAAGCTGGAATTTCCTGGCTCTTCCGCCGAAAACGAAATACCTCCTGGCATTGGAATCGCGTCCACCCTTTTATTTTTACTTTTTAATTCGTACTTTTTTTTAAGGAGTTTATGGTGTTCAATTTATCAGTGAAAATTAAAAAGTTAAAGAAAAACGAAAAAGATTATAAGATCATTGGAGTGAGAATAATACTGTAGATTGATTAATCTGATTAAGCTCATAATTCTTTATTCAAAGTTACTGGGTTATTTATATTAAAAAATAATAGGGAGAGTGTCATTGACACCATAACTGACATAGTGCGGGCACACTATGTCATGGCATTATGTGGTGTTACTGGGTGTTAGTAAGGAGAAAAGCGCTAATAGTAAGTTTTAAAGTAAGTTCTATAAATAGATTTTGATATTATAGTGACCAACAGATCTTAAAATAAGATCAATATAAAGCAATATAATGCTAAGTCTTGTGAGATAAAGTAAAAAGGTTATCAAGCAATTGTTGCTTAAGATATAAGATAAAATAGAAGTTATTGTGATCTGAAGATAAGATGCTTCTTAGATGATTCTTCGATGTTGTTTATTTCATGAATAATTTGGGAATATTTATACTGTTTGCATAAGTAAATATGCAATATAAAATATATAATAAATGATAAATCATTAAAACTTGCATTAGACATACAGAGTATACGATACCAAAAATGGCAAAAACGCTTAAAATTTTACCCAAATAAAAATTTGAAAAGATTAGCCCGACGGGGGGGTCGAACCCCCAACCTTGAGATTAAGAGTCTCACGCTCTACCGATTGAGCTAGCCGGGCTTCTTATTTTTTGGTTAATGCCTATATTAATATAGATATATCATTATCACGTGATAAAGTCACGTGCTTATTGTCACGTACTTTGTTTTTTTATTATTTCGAAGTTCTTTACCATGATAATGGTATAAGGTCTTGTTAAATGATGTTTTTGCTTTTGACTGTAAAGGAAACGATCAAGAATTACGTGAAAGTCAACTGTTCGAAATTTGGAAAAAAATACACTTATTCAAGTTTCGAGTAATGTCGTCAATTTTAATGGTGGCTCATAACATACTCTTGCATAAAACAATTTAGCATCGCGAAACCTCAATAATGAAATCTCTACATGCAATACTGTTATTTTTATCTCATAAGTTACACTGTAATACTGAATATCTAAGCAACTGGTATTTATAAGACCTATGTTTGTAATTAATAAAATATTTTGTTCAGTTTTACTCGACTCTCAAATAATCACCACAGTGCTTTGCTAAGGTCTTTACAATTTCGAAATTCAGTTTCGCCATATTGTTAACCCAACTTACAACGGATTAACCATATCGCTATCACATCGTAATATAATATCATGTGGGATTTATTGAAGTTATACTTTATTTTTTGTCTATTATGGTTGACTTTTAGTCTAACGTGATAGAAAAATAGAAGGTAGACTGTATGCTCTACTATAAGATCATAAAGCATTATTATCATTTATCTCATAATAGGCATTAATTAGACAATTGGATTTATGGTTAAAACTTGCAAAGGCTGCATGCTGTTGCGCCAAGCCTTTTAAGAAGCTGTGCCTTCGAAGGTTTTACAGCAAATGATGTCAACAATATTGCAAGTTGTTGCTCCATTATCAAGTGCTCTCACATGTATAAGCCTAAAAAAAGTAGCTAAGATTTATGATTCTATTATTTATCACAGGATTTATGGTTACTGCTCTAATGTCAATATTTGACCTTTCAACAAACTATGATGTATTGATTCAACAAAGGCTATCTAGCCATCTATGTCCCTGATCATTTTTTTAGTTCATATCTCATGAGCTGATTGGAATACTTTAGAGTTAGGTGATATTAAAGCATCAAAAGCAAAAAATTCATTATTTTAGACATTGGCAATTGTTTATAGTTCTTTTATACTTTATAGTAAAATATGCCCTTCACTTTCATATGTTCTGCCTGGCCCTGTTCGACCCATTTTCATAAAACAAACCTTATCCAACACAGCTTGCCCAAAGTTAATCTCTTTATGCTCTTGAAGAATCGATCTAGCATCAAAGGGCTGTCTGATCTTTCCTTTGCAATGACTAGTATTTACAAGTGTCGCATGTAGCTGGCATCATTTCAGTCATAGTTTTGTCCGTTTGCTTATCTGATTACCTTTAATGGCCTCTTTTCCATTTTCATAAACCCTCCATCTATCATTTTATCAATAATTGCCTTACATAATTTAACAAGTAGCTGTGTCTCATCTTGCGGCTCAATATATAATACATGCGCTTCAGCTATCTTGTTTTGTAAGCAACTTTTTCATTTTAAAATACCTTTAACTAACCTGGGTTAGGTTGCATAATAGCTAGTTTTTGTAATCTCACGCTCAAAGGGCCGTTCTCAAGGACTTGATGGGCAACAATTGAGCATTCCTCTTTAAAGTATTTAACAGCTCGATCAATCTCTTCTCGATCTAGGAGAGACATAACTCCCAATGTAATGTGGAAGTTGGCGGGTAATACAAGTGCATCCGGATTGACCATCGTGTCTATCTTTTTATAGAATGCTTCAATCTGTTGCTTGACGTTTGTGATAGGTATCGATAAGAAATGGGTTGGCCGCATTCGCTGTTGTGCTTGTTGCAAAGTGCGATCGATTGCCAGTTTGGCCTTTTCAATACTCTCCTTATCAGGACCGCTCACCATCACTTGGTCCTTACCTCTTTGAACCCTAATTTGCGTGCCTGTTTCCTCTGTCAGCTGCTTTAGTCTACTACCCTTTTTCCCAATCAAAAGACCATGAAGTGATTTCTTTACAATATAGCTTTCGGTAATCATGTTTTGATGACTTTTACAATTATTATTACTAGTACTAATATGCTGCAAGCAATGTTTTACCTTACCCTTCAGTAATAGTTTTATTTATAAAGACTTTTGTTGCTCGATAACTTGTTGTCTGCTTTATATTTTTCTCCATGCGAAATATTAAAGACATTGCGAAGTAATATCTGTATGTGATTTGAAGATGAAATAGGCGTGGTAACAGCAGTCACAAAACGGTCCCTTTTTCTACAAAGCCCAGTAAGATACTTGTTTTGGAGCCCTTTGTGACAGAAAATCATATATTCTTATTATCGATAAAACATATGGTGGAAAATGAAAGCAAAGGGTTCAAGGAAGGTACAAAAACGTGTGCATAACTGACGAATTTATGACCTCACAAGCCTGCCTGTGTTGCTTTTCAAAGCTTAACCACCTTTATACAAAGAAAGATGGAAAAAGGAAGAGTAAAGGCTCCCTTTTATGTGGAAATCCAAAATGCGTCATAGTCAAGAACAACAAAGCATTGATATCTAGAGATCCTCTCTCTGCTTTAGCAATTGTAATTTCTGGACTATACAAACTCTTTCTGTATTCTCGCCTAGCATCAGTTACTTCAATACTGATTTTGTTCTTATTATCCCTTTGTTAAACACAGAAATTGTTACCTTGATCTCATGACTGCTTTTTCTGGTTGGGTATTTAGAATTTTTGAAGATCAAAAGGCTACCAGAGCTGCGGTTCACTGCGATTACTAACCACAGATCTTGCTACAGTAGGCTCGTATCATGTATAGACATTTCTATCTCACATAAGTAAACAATATCGAATTGATTTTCTAGTTAGCTTTAATTCTTTCCTGGCTCTTTCTTCTGACTTTAAACTAAAGTAATATATTTTCTTACTTTTCTTGTCTCCGTGAGTTTTTTCTTTTTTAATATTGCTGGAAATGACAAACGTTTGTTCAGCCGAAGGCTGTGAAAAGTCTGCTACTCTTCAATGTCCTACTTGTATCAAGTTAAAGATTGAAGGTTCCCTGTTTTGCTCTCAGGATTGCTTTAAAAAGAACTGGGTACGGAATATAAAAAACAACAGCTTGTTCTTGGGATATTCACATAAATGATAGGCTCAGCATAAGCTTGTTCACAAGGCAAAGATTGAAAGTAATACAAGATACATACAATTGGACAAAGCTAACAATTGTTTAGGCGAACCTCACGACCCTTTCCCTAATTATAGATACACAGGTGAACTTCGTGCGGTTTACCCTCTTTCTCCTATGCGTCAAGTGCCCAAAGAAATAATGCGACGTAAGCCATTTTGAAGAGAGAAAGAGAACAAAAATAGCAACTTATGAATCATTATATAGCTGATTATGCTGAAACAAGTATACCTATCTCTGAACAGCGCACTAGGTCAATTATGAGAGTATTAAATCCCGAAGAAATTGAAGCGATGCGTAAAGTGTGCCAGGTAATAATTTTTCTTTTACTTGAATAAGCGTAATAGGGGAAGCTAATTTCTGGGACTATTTGCTAATAGATTGCTCGTGAAGTCTTGGATACTGGTGCTGCCGCAGTTCGCCCTGGTATCACAACAGACGAAATTGGTAAAGAAAATGACTTGACAAAATGAACGTCTTTTTAACAGTCTCATATAGATGAAATTATTCATAACGCAACAATTGAACGTGGTGCTTACCCTTCTCCTCTGAACTACTACCAATTTCCTAAATCCGTTTGCACGTATAGTATATGAAATAGTTTGTAGATAATGACCAAACAAATTAACATGTGTGTGATATTGTTTAGATCTGTCAATGAGGTCATTTGTCATGGTATCCCAGACAAACGTCCATTGAAGGACGGCGATATAGTTAACTTGGACGTATCATGTTACTATAACGGTTTCCATGCTGACTTGAACGAAACTTACTTGGTTGGCAATGTAGATGAAAGAGGTAAACAATTGGTACAATGCGCTAGAGAATGCTTGGAAAAGGCGATCGCAATAGGTAATCAAAACAGTATATTATATCATCCTACAGGCTAATGAGTTATAAAGCTAAACCTGGTGTTCGATACCGTGATTTTGGCAAGGTCATTGAAGAGCATGCCAAAAAGAATGGATTCTCCGTTGTCCGAAGTTTTTGTGGACATGGCATTAACCAACTTTTCCATTGTGCTCCTGATGTACCTCACTATGCCAGTAAGTATATTCTGTATATTTAACAGGAATGATATTCATATCTTTTGTAGACAATAAGGCTATCGGCGTCTTGAAACCCGGTCATTGTTTTACAATTGAACCCATGATCTGTGAAGGCCACTGGAGAGATGAACTTTGGCCTGATAACTGGACAGCTGTCACATGTGATGGCAAGCGTTCTGCTCAGTTTGAACAAACTTTACTAGTGACAGAAACAGGTGTTGAAATATTAACGCAAAAAAGAAATTGACGTCAATAGAATTGCCTATAAAGAAAGTTATCATGAGCTCATTGTTCATCTCTACTTCTTTTATCTTCTACGTGAGCATGGGTGCTATTACTTTTTCTGCTATTATATGTCCTTATTTTTATTAAAAGCGCATATTTGGGCGGATGATGTTGTAGGAAATCATTCATCATTTTACTTTATTCATCCGTTTTTCTCCTTTTTTCAAAGTTGTTTTAAATCTCCTGGAGAATAGTGGTCAACCCAAGGCAGTGAGCTTGTTAAATGTGCTTTGAATGTGTCAAGTATTTATCTTGGATGTCAAAATAAGACAAAGAATTTTGAAACGTATTGTATAAAGAACTTTGATGAAGGGTTGTTAAGGTAACTATGTTATCGTGTTTGATTATTTCTAGGTTTCCATCCCTTCTTCAGGAGCGCATAATAGTGATACAAGCAATAGTAAGGGTTTAGCTTGCTTGATACTTGCACAAAATAGTCAAACTTTGTAGTAGTAGTTTTACTATTTATCTGTTTAAATGTATTTAAATATATGCAAACACAACAAAAAAATTGTTGATGCAGGTGTAAAAAAGGAGAGGATATATAAATAGGGTTATTCTAGTTGAACAAGCTTCTTGTCAGGGCGTCATGTAAAGCGTTTGTTAACTGTGGGATATCTGAAGGGTCTTGTACTAAGCGAGAAGGAATACAAGGGGAATTCTTTAGTAAAAGAGATTCTTTCGGTGAGTCACTTGGGCATAAATTGATATTTGCTGCGTTCGTAAATGCCTGTAGTTCGTCTTGATCGATCTCTTGATGGTAAAAGTGAACAGGTACAAACTCTGGATTTCCGTAGAGTTGGTTGATTTGTCGTACAATTTCAGGTACCGCTTCCAATTCACGCCATGACACATGAGATGAGCATATTTGTATCAGGACAGCGTTATTTTTCCACTGAGGATATTGACATAATAGGTTAGCAAAGGCGGCAAGTGTATAAAGAATATTGGCTGCGCTGGTATCTTCTTTAGAGAGGATGATTTGCTTGTTGGTAAATAGATCTCGTATCGACTGAGATCTTTTGCTGATTGCGTCTTTCTGTTGTGCAACTTGCTGATTGGATATAGGTTAGTTATGGTTAGAAAAGAAATATTTAATTCTTTACCTCCAGTTCTGAAAGATTATATGTTAAAAGAGGCGTTTCTATCATATAAATAAAAAAAAAAGAAAAGAGGCAAAATGAGGGCTTTTTTCTTGTTTATAGTTATTCTGCGCTTACCAATTTTGTGGTCTGCCCGTGTTTCGAAACAGTATGATGTCTGATCTACATAAAGCACTTTACATGAATAATGTCACGAAAGAATAGGGGAGAATATTTTCTTACTTGACGCATCAGCCATTTCCAAAGTATTCAGCTCGGCTAAATTTATCCATGGTGAGCTATTTGGCAGCAAGAAGTATATTACTATAAATAAGCGTTTAGTTGCCCTTGTTTTAATCTTATTTGATTGACGTGATTGTTTTGATTTACATTTTTTGATAAAAATGTTGGTTTCTTCATCAAAATAAGCGCTATCAAATTCCAAAAAACTAGATAACCTGCTTATTAAGTGTTTTTGGTTCATTGTTAATTCTGACAATAGAATGTCAGTCAGGTGGATTGATTGCTTTTTGTTGACTAATAATGGAAGTGATGGTATCTGTTCAATAGAAAATGACATGGTTTGGTTTAAAATGAAAAGAAAGAAAGTAAAAAGAGGAATAAGAGACTGAAAGGAAGTTTTATTTAAGGGAGGCCTGAAAAATGGTTTATGCACAGATCTTGATGGTCGGGAAAAACAGGTTTATTTTTCCGATTAGATAATGAGCCCATAAAAGGCAACCAGCTACGCAAACCCTTTTCGTAAAAGGATCTTTAGTGATCCACGTGGCTCAAGTAACATATTGCATACTGTTTACACTCTATTCGCATAATTCAAAAATTTATAATACAAAATATACAAAATACAACATTTTGGAACAATCTTGCTTTCATTTGAAGTGGTGTTTCATGCTTACGTGTCTTTTTCCTAATTTATTAAATGGGTTATTGATTATGAATTAACCTTTTAATTCTATCTTTGTATCTAGCAACAAGTTCTCAAATGAAAGGGAGTGTCTTACTTCCGAATCATTCCTATTCCATCGCTTACCTAAATAAACGCCCTCGGCTAAAGGAAAATCATATTATCTGGGTCGGAAAGAGTTTCGGATGGTTTGTGTTCTCGAGTATCCGCTATGTCATCATTTGTTTAAGGCAAAATTAATTAGCGCCAGTAAAGAAGTTTAAAAGAAACAATATTTATAAAAGACGAATGCTCTATTGCTACTGATGTTTTTTATTATATATAGATCCACTAAAGGTTTATGTTGTCAGCAGAGCGATAGAATGTTGTTTGACTACTTCTTTCAAATGATGCCTCTACTTCTACGGCTAGTTAAAGACAGATCAGATTTACAAGCTATTTGATTGGCCTTTGTACTTGCAAACAAAAAAATACGAACCAGTTTAGAAACAAGCTGGACGTCACTCATGTCGAGACTCATGACCTGAATGCTGTATCACAGGCGACACTGAAATAATACAATGATCCTAAATATGCGCCTTAACTCATTCTTTTTTTTTAAGCGTTTTTAAATAACTATTGAAAATGCTCGCATATGAGTATTTTCTTAACCCAAACTCATCCGCTATATGTTTAATATGTTTTATATATTTTGACTTGACAAAGTGTGCTAATTGAATCCTTGGCCTCTTTGTTCTCACTGTTAAGAAATGAATCGTTTATTGCTGTCATATACGAGCACTAAATCTTAAATATGCGTACTTTAATGAGTTTGATTGTTGTTTATGCATTTTTGATATCAAAGAACTCATTTTGCAAAAGTGGGTTGTCAACCGTTTTTGTATCAATAACCAAGAGCGTAGATTGGCTTAATATGAATGCGATCCTTTCCAGTCTTTATATTTTCTAAACGTAGAGCACGGTAAAAGATGCTGCATTAAAAAGGGGAGAGAAGATGACCCATGGGCAGCCTGTATTTCTACTTTTGTCTATTTGTTTACCTGGTATTTCTTTTTATAGATCTTAATGAGAAGCGAAAAATCTGGCCAAATATGGTCGAACGGAAGGATGACAGAGATGGGGGGAAACAGTAGCCAAAATTTTCTCTTTTTCCCTTTTCTTATTTTCTTTTTTATCAAGTGTGATCGACTATAAAATGGGTGCCTTTCCAAGCTCAGAGTATAATCCATACGACTATTATTACCGACAAAACTATGGATACAGTAACGGATATGATGTAGGATAACGATGAAATAGGAATGCATTACTGATTCTGTTAAAGTATTATCACAGGTATTACAATCCATACTATCCAGCTGTTTCTTCTTCTTCATCTATGGCTAATAACTATTATCAATATTATCCTTACGGAGCACCAACTAGCTACAACTATGGTACACCAGCTTATTATGGTACACCTTATTCTACCAACATGTACGGAACATCATACCCCTATGGCTATGGAAGTTATTATCCTACTAGTTATCCTCAGCGAACATACTTTTAAATATAATTCACAATTTATATACCACTTTCCTCATGTTATGCTTAAAAATATAGTATATATTACTGAATATTTCATGACATAGGGAAGATGATGATGTGTACAAATATAATACATATGTATGACACACACATCTGTTGACTCTTTCCCTTTAACGAATGCATAATGCTTTTCCTATTTTATTTTTATTATCTCACGAATATGATCTTTGCGTTTTTTTATTATGAATATTTAAAACTAATTCTTTTGTTAGTATTCTTCATGTTAACACATACACACAACTTGATCATGTCGTCACAAAGACTCGTTATTGGCTTATGTCATTATGTCTAGAATTTCCCAACAAAATGTCCTCTACTCTCCCTCTCTCTGAGCCATGCCTTATTTTCCACAAGTTCACAGTAAAAATACTTGGGAGTAGAAGTTATTCAAAACTGTGGCTATTGAAAAGGGCTGGCCTAAAATTAAAAAGCATGTCAGAAGAAACCCATTCACCTTCTTTAGACACTTTGACATCTCAAACTTAAGCTGCTTATTAAATAATGAAGAGTAGGTATTTACTTTATTTGTTTCCAAATATAACATGATATAATAGTTACTAGTTGACTAATAGCAACTTTCTCTTCTTCATCTAGTGTGTATGGCCCTGATCTATCCTCTCTACTGTTGATGCTAATAGTGACCATTGCCTCAGGTTTATATACTATACTGAAGAATGCCGGTATATGGTTGATAAATAATAATAATTGTCTGGTCTCTGCCGTATAGATTTCTCCAGACATACCAACATAAAATAGCTTTAAATAATCCAAAAGATCATTCCAATCAATACCTCTTAGATCCAACATTTTGGAAAGCAAAGGGTCTATTTTACGTAAATCAATGGGGCTGAACTGAGAAGCCAAGTCCACCAATTCATGAGGTGACATGTTGTTTACTGGGTGGGATGCAGTAATCTCATATAGTTTGTTCCAATCATTTTCACGCCGATAATAGTAAATAGCCTTTGGTTAATTTAGTAAAAAATCATTCATTCAATATGGTGCTTACCTTATTTGCCATATCGCTTAACTTGGCTTTAGCTGCATTAAAGACATCTCTCATAGTGATGCTTTGAGGTTCAAGTATTTCATCCAGAAAATTATGATATCGTCTCGGCCTGGCTTTAAGTGCTTCTGACCATGCCTTTCGAGATTGTTCTATACTATTACAGCAATCCATACCACGATAAGTAATAAGAATAAAATACTGCAACGTTACTTTATGCATATTGACATGTGGCTCTCTTCCGATAATCTTTTTGATAGGATTAGGACCAGACATATCAAAGCTTCCTTGTTGATGTGTGCTTATACTATCACAGCGTTGTCTACTGTTGCTTTCTTCTTCTTCATCATCCATTGGACATATTAGCAGAGTATAGCGGAAGAGAGAAGTTTCAGTATCTTTGTGAGTTAAATGCATATCAAAGGATAAGTCGCTTGAAGATACAAAGCAAGCAACTGGATGGCCGTTTCTTCTTAATGCCCCAAGACCAAGTTTTGAGCCAGAAGCAAACATCCAGGACACAAGGCTATCTTGTGCGTCTTCCACAGGCATTTCATACGTGCCATGAATCATTCTGTTTCTAGCATAGATAGCAGGACGATCATAAATCAACGCAATATTCTTTATCATGCTCAACAAATCCAAGGATGGTGGCAAAAGATCAACATCGTCCAGACTGCGTTGAATGTATCGAAGGTGAAAATCAAAAACAAATGAGTTGACATGTATCCTTTGCTTAAATTGGTCACATTCACCCATAAAGTTTTGAAAATTTTCTCTGCCAACTTCCAAACTTTGATGTGAGTTAGGCGAATACTGCAATCGACCATATCTACGATGTAACGTATACAAGGTTACAGAAACAAAGGCGCCAGTCAATCGAGCTTCACACATGATTGACCCTCCTTCAAAAACTTGCAGTAGATATACAACTGGCGAATTAACAGAATAGTTCTCGGCAATGGTAAACTGGGACAAATATGTTTCAAGTTCGTCTGGCTGATCATTCGATGGGCCATAAACAATCAAGTGCATTCCTATGCCTTCGAGGTAGGAAGCGTACTCCTTCATGAATGTACGTGCAAGTCTTTCGTACCATGCCGTCATCTCCTCAGATTTACCAAAGTTGTCTATCAACGCGTTATTGAGCTCAGAGGTGAGGGAAGGGCCTGCAGTGATCTCAGAGAAAATAATGGGTGTTCTACAGAAATGCAGCAGCCTTGAAGCCTTCAGAATTTCTTGAAGTTCTGGTACGGTCATCATTTCATCAACGGTTCTTGTTTGTCCCGAACCGTAGTAGCGCTCTGCCCACTTTGTATACACTTTAAAGGCTTTTTCATGAGCTTCTAAGGGCTTCGACCTTGAGAGATACATGTGCAAATAGGGCTCACCGTGGCGTACGAGATAATCCGTGGAATAAGGAATCTTGTTGAGCTCAATAGGTCGGGCATATGTATCACGTAAAACAGTGTTCGCATCAGCCATTCTTGCTGCTGAATAGATAACATCGCCTGTTGAGCCGTTTGTAGATCTGGAAGCTGTTTTACAAAGTCTGGCATTGTCAACTATATCAAAGATGTTGTTGGTTGTAAAAGACATTATATCAGGGGTCCCTTGTTGCTGCTGTATCTTGTATCTGATGTTAAATTCGTATGTATTCTTTATCAGTTGTTTCAAACTTTCAAAGTTGACTATAATCTGATTACTGGGTTTAGGGCTACATGGGTTGCTGTTTCGCTGCTCTGTAGAGCTTGCAGTGCTTTCAATAGACGGAATAGAGGATGACGAGTCAATTTGAGTTAATCGAACAATGGTGTTCGCCAGACTAGGCGACTTTGCACTACTGTTACTTGAAATATTCTGAACTTGCGTCAGTGCGGTATGCTGCAGAGGCGTACTGAGATTACTTGCAGAGCTGTTGCTTTGTACTAGTGACGGCGGCGTTAAACTGCTTATACAATTACTGTTATGGGCCATGATCTTTGACATTTTGTCAGTATGATAGAACAATCCCAGCTTTTGGTGTAGTATGTTGTTTAAGCTCATGTGTCGAGTCTCTTGCAGTACAACGTTTTTATACATTGTATTGAACACATGGTCTGAGAAATTGTCAGAGCAATTATAGGCATACATTGTCAATTCAGAGACGTCTATTGTCATTAACGTAAAGCTATGAAAATTTGGCGTGTCTCTATATTCACTCCCTTTGTGCTTCGAGATGAATCCAGGTAATGGTTTTGACGTACTTGATGCAAGTGACTCTTGTCGACTATGAATACTAGCAGTATCTTCTCTTCTTAATGAAAGATCCTTTCGATTAAACAACGCTAGTTCTTCTTCAAACAAACTCAGCGGGCCCCGAGATTTTTGCGACATATCCATAGTTTCTGTACTAAACCTTCTACTAGACGGCTGCGAGTATTTGCTAAGGACTTCTGGAAGACCGCTTATGATCAAATACTTGTAGTTTTTATGGTCAAATGTTGGCACTTCATGTAGCTTTTTTTCATCTTGATTACATGCTCGTCTTTGCTTGCCTAATGATTCATCTTGAGTAATCTCGGCCGATGGTCCTTTTCTCGATAAATAAGCAAAGCTCTTCTTTATTCTGCTACGGATCTTGGGGTATCGCTCGTCAATTTCATCTTCTTCAGGTAACATGGTGTTTTCGAATGATTTTTCAAAGACTTCAAATGGATTGTATAACCGATAATTTGGTATTGAACTTGCACGATTCATATCACCAAAAATACCATCTAAGCTAATAGACAATTGTGCTCGAGCGATAATAGGATCTAGAGATGCGTGAATGTCTTGTAGATCACACTTTAGTTGAGATACTAGGCCATCAAAATACCATGGTGTCAAACTAATCTGACGTGAAAACTTTCGAACGCTTGGACTTTCCCATTTAGACGCCTGTTCAAGGATGCATATGAGTAGAGAAGCGATCGTCTTAAACTCATCTTCCAGTTTAGATTTCCTAGTTGAGGTACCTGGAGGTATATATGAAATGGATGTTTCGATTAGATAGTCGCAGATGCTTTGCTTGAATGACCTGTAGATGACTTCATAAATATGCTGCACTTCAAGTTTACTGTAGGTCCATATATCAATGCAAAGCCTATAACCTCCATGGTGTCCATTTGCTTGCTCAAAGTTAAAACTGAAGCAATCCTTAAGCGCCTTCAACGTCAATCGCTGTCGCTTATTTAAGGTGGATATATCATTGTCAAATACGGTTTTTGAAAAAACGATGCCATTATCATCAGTGACTGTTAGGCATATTCCTGCAATGCCTTCACCTACTCTTTGCTCAAATGGCAGATATGTACCAGGTGCTCGATTTAAGTAATTATAATAAAACGCCAAGCTTAAGTAAGACCACTCTTCTGCCAACCCGGTTTTGCTTGTGTCCTCACTCTTGGCATGATATGAATCACCTAATCCAGAGCAACCATCATAGTGCAGGATATGGTGTCTCTTCACCGTGCTCGCAAGATAGTTTGAGTGGAGAGTGTGTAGAGAAGGGTATGTTAATATGTTCTTTCGCAAGATCTTTAGAAACAGAGACATGTTGCTCACCAAACTGGGGATGCAAAGTTGTTCCTGCAACGCTGGCTCCCGTTCAACCGGTAAGATAAAGTCAACGTCTGCACGAGATAATCTGGTTGTAGGATTGCGTATAAGAAATTGCTGAACTTCTTTCAAAGTAATTTCTGATGTGATTCTTGACTCAATCATCTCCACAAGGCCTTCAATGATATAGGAATCAGCCTCAACGCCATAAACTTCGAGAACAAGCTCTCGCCCTTCGTACTGTTTGCTCAATTTCTTCCCATTGGCTGGTGATGAAGCAGATGTTCCTATGTCTGTCGAGCTTGGGCTATTTTTTGGACTTGGCTGTTGACGATCGCTAGTAATGCTTCCTTGCGGAGAAGGCTTTGGATAAATGTAGGATGGGTGACGAGTTCTTGTATGTGAGGTGCTTAATATGCTGTTATCAGGATTGTTGATAAGAGATGTACCATAAATGGATTCAGGCTGACTAAGTAAACTATCTTCTGCTGCATAAATGGAAGGTTCTATGGCACCATCAGTTATCATCGTATTGACCTCTGAAAGCAAGCAATAAACGACAGAGTTTTTGTGTGAAATGACAAACATTCCAGGCTTGTTTTTCACAAGGAAAGGTAATAATGTGTCTGTCATGAGTTTGTTTAAAGCCGCGTTGGGCTGCAGTCTCCAGTGTAATGGAAATCGCTTTGTGAATACGATATCGCATTTAAATTGGCCAGGTACAAACTTTCTTGGTGGTGAAACGCTAGCTTCTTCTCCTGAAGTTGATAGTATATCCACCAAATTATTGTTTGTACCAGTTATAGGATCTTCATCTTCTTCCGAACTCTCTTCTTCCGATGAATACAGTTGCTTTTCACCTTCAACTGGAGCAATAAGGTATTTGCTATTTCATGAATTATAATCTAGTTTATACAATTTGGGCGGCATAAAGAAATTCATACCTGCAAATACGAGAGTCATGCAAATGTTGCAAAAGAATCAACCTATTCGTCCGCTCCATAACTTCATTCACCATTGACTTAGTAATACGAATGATATCAGATCTGTTTACTGACTGTTGAACCTTGGAATAAAAGTATATTTGAACACTATGTGCTTGAGGGATTAACAGCAGCCAATAGAGCTGTGGGTGAACAGGTTCTTGCTTCACTATTTGCCTTGAACTCTCTTCTGATGTTTCTGGTTCTAAGATACTTATTCCTAAGCCTTCACAGTACTCATCATTACTTCGGTCATCGTCATCACCTTGTCTTTCTCTTCTTATACTAGTAGTTATGTTTAAGCCATCACCATCAAACACATCACCTTCTTCATCTATGTTATGCTGACGCGATATATGCATAGGCTCAGACTCATTATCACTAGCATAAAAGCAATCTCCTACACGAATTAATCGATATGGCGTATTGTTTTGTTTCTCGATTTCTTCAAAGAAGATACGACGACTTTCCTTTTGATTTTTAACAAATGCAAGAGGAATGAACATAGTCGTAGGAAAATCAACAAATGGGTTCTTCTTTTTCAACTGTGCTTCAATATAACGAATAACATTTTCTGTTACAGGACCAGATCTTAATAATCCATGCATGATCTCTTCAGTAAACAGCCAAGTTAATCTAGCTTCAGTTTCAACAAGGGCATCTTGTTTATCTTGGCCAAGTGATGGTAATCTTGCTCGGTGAGCCTTGTCATCGTCCAAGAATGACCTAATTTCATGACTATTGAGCTCAACAACGTATACATTGATTGTAGACAAAATATAACATGGCACTTACGTCTGATGCTGAGCTGCATTGTCAGCAGGACAGTCAGATAGATGTGATAGTATAGTATTCGGTGGATCATATTCTGACTGTGGAAGCGTTATACAAACCAGATGGAGGGTAGCAGTTGTACCATCAGCAGAAACTATAGG
This sequence comes from Rhizopus microsporus ATCC 52813, assembly GCF_002708625.1. Classification (NCBI taxonomy): domain Eukaryota; kingdom Fungi; phylum Mucoromycota; class Mucoromycetes; order Mucorales; family Rhizopodaceae; genus Rhizopus; species Rhizopus microsporus. The sequence goes on along the minus strand of NW_019671929.1, from coordinate 284,605 downwards.
CGAGTATTCTGTGCCAATATATTTTGGTTCAAAGTTATATGGCGTTCCGTTATCTAATTTGCCCACATACAAGGAAGGAAGGGTGTTCAAAGGGAACGTAATTTCTGTAAACCCAGTCCCATCGGGTAATGGTTTGCGAAGGGTGCAATCAAGTCGAACGAAAAGCGGATTTTGAGCACACATCACAACGTCTGCCAGGTTACTTGGCTTTTCCCCTGATGACAATGATAGACCAAGCTTCTGTCCCACCTTTGCAAATGGAGGTCTATAGCAGTACATATTTGTCCATTCTGAATTTGAGATAATAACTGGCTCAAAATAGTGTCCAAGGACTGATATAAACCGCTGATTGATTGATACAAGCTCTTCTTCATTAATCCTTGCATGTCTGTTTAATAACGTCTGTACATTCAAATAGCCAGTGAGGTCTATGTCTAAATTTGATTCATCGCAAATCTCTAACACCTTCTCAAAGTCTTCAGAATCGACAGCTCTTCCATGTAAAAGACAGGTGAATACGGACTTTACAAAGCTCCTAGAATAGATTTGTGTGATGCTCTGCATCAATCGAAGAGTTCTATCCGACAAAGGCTCCACTGGAAGTGTCGTCAAAAGTTGTCCTCTAAGAAGACTTGGTCTTAACGTAGAACCCAAACTTTCTATCCATTCCTTTGAAGACGCAGGGTTTATAGGCTGGATTTTTACTTGATAACTGGTACTTAACGGGTTACTGCTATTTCTTGAAATCTGTCGATGGCATTCAAAGATCATCAAACTGATTCTATCGAGTGGATGTTGCTGTCTATCCTGGTTTAACTTGGATTCAAAATGATTTAAGCCCTTTACGACTGCATCCAATCGAGGCATCAGTATCAAAACAAAGGCCGAAGGATCAAATGTTTTGATAAAGCATCGAAGATCACGAAAATTTTGCGCTACAAACAATGTACTTTGAGTGGCAGCCACTTCACTTGTTTCTATTAAATCTTTGATTAGGTTAACATAAAAGTCGTCACCATTTGCCTTGTTTAAAGAAAGAGTTCTGTCAGCTATAGCAAACAAAGATTGTTCAACATAATAATGAAGTAAAGCAATATCTCGTAACACAGGGCGTAATTTTGAGATATTGTCTCTTTCATTGAAGAACAGCGAATCTGGCCTTGGACATGCACATATTGTATTCTTCTCACTGTTCCAGTCTAAAGGTGTTGATGAATTTAACGAGTGCAGAGAATTGGCAAGTGGAGATCCAAGCGGGCTGAATCTAGAAGCTGTACGTGATCTGGTGCCAGTCGGGTTACGTCTTCCGTTTCCGAATGCATTGTCGTGTTCAAGTATCGGATATGTCTGCTGTGCGTATGTGTTACTAGAATTCGTTGTTAAACTAGCTACTGAAGATGGATCTCCAGCTTCCAAAGGATGATAATGTCTATCATAATTCGGACAGGAGTAAGTAGCAATAAGTAAAGAGCTTAAACGAAGCACAGATGAGATATTAAACAGTGACGATTTCTGTATCCACTTAGTAGCGTTTCTAAAGTCATCTTCTTGTTCTAAGCGATCCACTAATGCATTACCAACAGTTGTGAATATGCTTTGACCAAAAGCATAGAGAATATCAAACGTGATTAACGGTGTAATAATGCTTTTATCCTTTTCAAACACTTCGTTTTGTAAAGCTTCTTGCGGTTTAAACGTGTTCTCATTTGACCATGGTTCAACCCATACTTCAGTGGTAATGGCCTTTTTATAGTTATCCTTCCAAATGAAATACTGAGCTGAATAAACTGATTGATTTGATGTAGTGATTTCTTTATAAAAATGACCAAACGACTTATTGAAAGAGAGCGTATTCCATTTCTAAATAAAGGAGTTAAAACCAACAAGCTATTGTTGTAGGTATTTTTTACATTTTCTGATCTATTAAACACGATGTATTCAAACGCCAAGTCTATTAGCGGAGTCAACGTTTTGTTGTGAGACCCTATATCATTGTGAACATCTTGTATATCCCAATGCCAGGTTGTCTGCTGCAAATAGTTCCTAACAATGAACTCTCCAGTCAATATAAATGCTGGATTAATAAACCATAGTGATTTAGTTGATTTATTGTCCTGATCGCCATTTTGCCTAGATGCAAGATGTAGAGTGTCACGTAAAAGCAAATCAGAGAGTGGACGCATGGTGATAATACTTGAAAAAGACGCATCAAAGGCTTGATCCGCGTTTATAGCATCATATACAGGCTCGCTTACTCCTGAATCCATAACAGAGGCTTTATCGTCTTGCTTGCAGTTCAACATGTTTAAGATGGTGTCAACAGTCAGTTTACGAGAATTTGCATCCATATTGAAAAACATGAACTTTAGGCATATAAGTCTATCAGTCTCTCGTAACACTCGTAATTCACAAAATTGAGGAGTAGCGTGCTTAGGACTGATATTACAGTTCTCTATTGACTGATGTGAAGCAAATGGTTCATTTGAGTTGAGTACTTTTATATATGTTTGTCGATCATCACTCATAAAGCTTGACCATTTCTCCAATTTTGCATACATTTGAAAAAGAGTCAGCTCAGTTTCGTCATACTCTATGTTGTCATCCATATAAAGGTTCATAGAATCTGATAAAGAGGGCGGTTGATAGATAATCAAATTGACAGATACTTCATCATACCAACACATGTTGAAGGCACGAATATCTGATCGGTCAAGCTTTGCCCAAAGTGTACTAAACTTGGCTAAATGATTCAGCTGCAGTACTGATTGTTCCGGGTTATTATGTTGAGACTTTTCTGCCTGATTAAACTGTAATAACTGCTTTAACATGTTATCCGAATCAGCAAGCCTTTCAAGAAGTCGTTTCATCTTGCCAACTTTAATAAAGCCTGGTGCACTTGACAGATCCATGGTAGTCTTTGCTCCTTGTACAACCAACATTTGAGTTCTTCTTTGAAAGGAATCCCAGTTATGCAGCATGTGAGAGAATGATGTTGTTGCTCTCACAAGGATTTCTGCCTTTGGTGCACGCATACAATTAAAAATGCTGTCAATGTTTTCTGAGCTCGGTTCTTCAGGAATATGAACCATTTTTTCTTGATTTAAAGAGATGCTTTTCAAGTATCTTCGTAAAAAGGAAGTCCATAGTGACTTTATCCTGTACTCAACTGTGATTTGGGGCTGCCAGCGCAAGATGAGCACAATGACCACACGCTCCTTTTTTTGGAAATTATCTGCCGTTTCTGCTATACTTGCCGCCTGCAGATTATTATTCGCTGCAGATTTGACTGTGGACTTGGGGTATTCATCAAACAAAGAGACAGAGTGTAGTATAAAACCTTGCCGAAGCCTTGCCCGCATAAAATGCCAGCATTCTGTGGGTAGAAAATATTCTTTATATTTCAATAATCCCATATCTTCATTGATAGGTGCCGCAAAGGGATCCCAGGGGAATACTCTTTGATAGGCTGATTCGTTCCTAGCGACATTATGCGCTTCATCATTCGCTTCCGATTCGACATTATCACTCTTCTTGTTCTTTCTAACCATGAGTCGTGTTGTGTTCACCTTATCTAAAGAGATCTCATTTAAGAGTAGTTTGTGATGATAAAAATTGGGCGAGTTAGAAGGTACGTTTGCTGCATCTTTCAATATCGGCAGACAGTCATCAGCAAACATAAAGCTACCATTGGTAGCAATTGTTACAAATTGTAGTATTTCATTATCAGGAATAAAGCCAAAGTTTAATCCAGGGAAAAAACTTGTGGCCTGTCCTATTTGAATAACACTGCATGAAACATCTTCGCTTGTTAGCTGTCGAATGGCCGTCTCATCAGCTACATTTGATTTCACCACACCATCCGTAATCAATATGATCGATCGCTTGCCCCGCTTGGGTACTAATTCTAATGCGAATAGACCTGCACGCAATATATAAGACAGAGTACTTCCTGTTTTTCCAACTCCCCAAACATCTTTCTTATTATGATCCTTGGACGTTGATCGCTTATGTGATACTATACTAGAACTAGCAGCACTGGTAACAGAAGCTGTGGCGCTAATCGTGTTGGGAGTAGCGGATGTGCTGGCTGAAGGTATATTACCAAGCAATCCTGAAGAGTGCTGTCGATGATGCTGTCGATGATGGCTATGATGACGATGATGACGACTGTGGTGAGAAGGACTGCTCGAATTTTTAATGCTGCTGCTTGCTTCAGATCTTTGTTGGTCAAATTCTTTGGTATTCGCTTGAGTTGTGTTTTGTTTTGATGACTGCTGCTGTTGAGCCTGTGAATCTCGTGTAGATATGCTGTAGCTTGAGCTTGTATTGTCTTCTACTGCCTGTGAGTGATCACTCCGTACGTCAAGTTCATATCCTAACTTTGATCTTTTTATAGTCAACTTCTTTCTAAATTTGCCCAAGTCCATTATAAAACTATCAATTGCATCATGTAATACTTTCAACACACAAGATACGTTGCTTATCGACACTTGTATATTTTGGATTAACACTCGCATAGTAGGGTATTCCGCTAATATAGGTATCACATTCATGTTGGATCCAAACTGAGAGCACTCTGCAATAACAGTAATGTAGAGAGTATGTTCAATCTATAATAAAGTCAGATTATATAGTCGATCTACATCTAGTCATACCATTATAGGTGGACCATCTGTTATATCCAAAGAAAATGGCTGTACTAATCCCAAAATGACATTTTCCAGCCTATTCTATTCGTTTAGTTGTGTGATACAACATCACAGTAAACCTACACTTCATATGCATTCTTCATCATCACTTTTCCAGTACTTGTTTCTATAGTAGCTAAACTAGAGCTTAAATCAACCATAAATACCATGTGTTGTTCCTTTGTAATCACTAGGAGCTTTGTACGAGGCGTCATGATATACATCTTGTTATTTGTATCATTGTTGGCCAAAGGTAACAGTTGACTGGAGATAACTGGTGGAGTCAATGTTCCTTCTGTAGCTGGAGATACTGCGACTGTGGTAGGAGGTGATGTATAATAACCTTCTTTCGGTTCCTTTCGTTTCCTTTCCCAGACAGGTTTGACGTTTCCTGAAAGGTACAAAACTTGATATTCCTAATTTTGTTATCAACAAAAAGCAGTCGAACCACAAGGACAAGCTTACATTGTAATTACTTGTTGTTAAAGGACAAAAGAGATGCTCTAAAAGCCATAAGGAAATTTCATTACGGGTGGTATATAAGCTGGTATTTCGCAGTAGTACTGCAGTTCTTGCTTCGATAACCTAGAAAATAGTTCAGCGTTTTATGACTAGACAGAGTAGTTAAGGAACCTTTGTATCAGCCGAAAAAGGCAGCACGCTTTGTTGATTATGACTAAAGTATAACTGATGAGAGAAATGTGATAATAACAGCATAGAGTGCTTTAGGTACCTTTCCATCAACAAGTGTAGCTGGTTGTGTGAATTAAGAATGAAGAAGGGGTATACAACAAAGTAAAAGAAATACAGTGAATCGGATTAAGAAATCGTAGTCGTAGTTAATATTTATTAAGTATATAATCATTATATGACAATAATTGCTATTCTATCAAAGTGTCTTGCCAAGAAGGATTCACATAGTGTTCGTCTGCTTCATTCTTTAATTTAGTATCACAAGGCGAACCTAAGATCATCTTTCTTTACAATATTGATCATAATCTTGATTCTCTAGTTATTAAAACATAAGTAGGAATTACACAACAGTAGAAAGATACCCAGCAAAAGAGATGAAATAGTTTATGACTCGGAAAATAAGAATACAAGTCATCTTTTTATGAACAGAGAAAGAAAAGATCTTTAAATAAGAATACAATAAATCAGCGCTGTGGGCTTGTGTACGAAATATAGTGATTATATTACGTCAAAGGATGTCCTGTTCTTTAATATAAAAGTAGAGAAATGAGACATCCCTCTCTTATCTTTTTATAAAAAAGATGAAGCTCATTTTATGCACAGGTTGGAAACAATAAAGAAAAAAAAAAAAAAAAAAATTATATAAAAGTGCTATTGATCGGTGTTTTTTAAAAAGCGTGTACGTCATTCAGATGTAATATGAACAATGCAGTAAAGATGACAAGTATTAAGCATAGGCAAAAAGAGTTCTAGTATTTATTAGGGGTACAGGTGTCATATACCAAGTTACTTTACTCTCGTGATACAAAGGATACGATTATAAGCACAGACAGCTGCATTTCACATGTTTAAAAAATGAATTAAAATCTCTTCACTTTTTTTTTTTAATTCTTTTTTTCTTTTTCTTTTATTAAAATATAAAAATGTCAAACAAGTGGTCTATTGCTGTAAGTAGTAAAGAAATGCATCATCACGCGTTATTCATTTCTTTTTAAGATTCCTGAAACACCTTCTCCAAACTATGTTATTGTCAAGAACATCTCACTTCAATCTACTGAACAGACAGGTAAGCATATGATATTCACTTGATGACGAAAGGTTATTCATTTTTGATATTTAGTCAAGGAGTTCTTTTTATTCTGTGGTAAAATTAAAGAGTTTGAATTAAAGATGTATGTTTAAATCGCACATATATTTTGCATATATTTAAACATGTTTATATAGTGATCAAGATGACGATAAGCATCAGATTGCCTTGATTCACTTTGAACGTGAATCTGCTGCTAAAACTGCCACTCTCTTGAGCAATGGTAATGCAATCAAGCTATATGCTAAAAAGATAAATTAACATATATATCTTATTAGCCTTAATCGATGATAGTCATATCGTCGCTTCTCCTTACTTTGATATTCCTGCTTCTGAAAACGAAAAGGCTGTTGATACAACTGAACATGATGAAACACAAGAAACAAAGCCTAAATCACGTATTGCTGCTGAAATCTTAGCAAATGGTTACATGCTTCAAGATCACGTCGTTGCCAAAGGACTTGAATACGACAACAAGTATAACCTCTCTTCGCGTTTGACTGGTTTCTTGAACACCTTACAAACAAATGGTATTTTTATTTTTATTTCTCTTACAAAATAATGATGATGTATATGTTACCTAACCTTAACTATGTTTTTAGTCAAACAATTCGATGAAAAGTATCGTATCTGGGACAACGTCATGAACATTGACCAAAAATACAAGATCAGTGAAAAGGCACAAAATGCAGCTCAAACTGCTCAACACCGAGCCCAAGCTGCTCTTCAGACACCTACAGGCCAAAAGGTTCACGAACTTGCCAATCAAACATTAGCTCAAATTGCTGCCGTTCATTATGAAGCCAAGAAGATTCAGGTAAGAAAAAGTTGAGTGAGCATGAAACACTTAGGGCCCGCTTTATCTAAAATTGGTATACCATGTTCATAGGGTGAAAAGTTAAAGAGTAATCATCCTGAATCGACTTCTGCTACTGCTGAAAAGCCTGCTGCACAATAATCTTTTGGGTATTCGCTTTTTTTTCTTTACTGTAATAAAAACATATGCTGTTAATGATTCTCTATTAAATTTTGTGAAAACATATGACGCTCTGTAAAATGCGGAACAAAAAGTACAGTCTTTCCGTATCACTTGTCGCGTTTGAAGTCTCTGTCTATCTTGGCCATGTTGCTGGGAAGACAGCTAAGAGGATCTTCTTTACATCCTTCAAGCTTGCACCTACTGTGAGGTTTGAAAAGCTTTTGGAACTAGATAGGTGCTTCTTCCTTTTTTTTGGTGGCATTATTATTGTGGATGGTATGTGCAACAATCGTCATGACCCCATCTTGGGTTATCGTGAAGCTGTTGAGCTTTCAATAGCTACATCGGCCACAACTTTCGTTTACATTGAAGCATTGAAAAAAGTCCTCTTCGTGCTACTGAGGCTTCGAGTGAATGATTTGGTTTTTACCTTGTTCAGTAGTGAAGCCGTAGAATGTTGTTGCATCAAATAGAGTTTTGTTAATGAACACAAAAAGGTAATACGAGAACAGGGCAAACAAATTTGAAAGATGTAGTACTTCAAGTGTGGCTACACGTTTTGATTTAGGACTGCGTCATCTTCCTATTGGTGTTAGAAGGTAGTTTAAACAGCAACCCCTGATGGTCAGGTCATACATCACTTTTTGTAAAGCGAAGAAGTCCTAGTAAAGTTTACATTCTCGTGTATTTTCTAATCTTTGCGCAATGCAGACCAAAGGCCTGAATGCAAGCAAGCTCAACTTGTTGAAAGCATTGTTTATGCAAGCCTCTTTTGTTTTTACTTAATTGCTAACTTTTCCTTTATGACAAAGTTCATTTCAACTGTTATGGGTGCCCTTCCTTTGTTTCAGTCAACTCCTCGAATTAAATTAAGTTGCTTTTTGCCTTGGTGCTACTGACAAATGAGGACAGAAAAAGAGAAATGTAAAAGAGAAAAGGTATGCATAAACGAATAAAGGATATTACATGTTAGAGTGGCTATTATGTGATTCTAAGGTGAGTAGAACAATTATTTGTACCTGAATTCCTTTTTTCTTATCCACTCACAAAAAAAAAAAAAAAAAAAAAAAACACATATCCAAAAAGAAAGACTTATTTAACATAAAATGTGTACGAGAGAAGTTGTTTTGACAATCAGTTTATAAACTTGGTTACTTGACAATTGTTACAAGTTTTTTTTTTTTCGTTTACAAAAGAGAGTCAAGCTTCTTAATATTTTATTATTTAAATAAGCATATCTATACTATACACCAACATCTATGCATTCTTGATTAAAGTAAGTTTTATGCATTTGGTTTATAAGAGGAAGGGTAGGAAGATGATTGTGCACTCACTTCTATATCTTCCGTATGATCAGCTCTAGATTGTTCATTTGGGAAGAAGTTTGGAATAAGGCCAAATACCACAAAGCAGATGGCTGTCATTAGTGGATCAAATACATAAAATGCCCATTCATCCGAAATTTGTTGTCCAACAGCAATAAAACCATATTGAGCAATACGATACACATTTCTAACGATCAATGCTGATGTAGTAATGTAAAGCACGAGTATTGCCTTTCGCTTGGGGTTGTATTGCCCTAATACATGATAGTCAAACTTTGGATTGGAGTGAACATGGTTCAATGTAAAAGCATAGCATATGAGAATGATGAGTTGAAATGCAAGGCCTAGGAACAATAGTACGAGAGCAGCGTTTCTTGATGAAGCGTTAAAGATTAATCCACCACCAGTAGCTTGTAAGATGGCAGCGATAAGTGTGCTTGTAGTAAAGATTTTCGATATTATACCAGGTCGGTAATAGAACTTTTCACTTTGCAAGTTGGCTAATTTGATGATGTGAACCAAACAGCTGTAGTTGGCCAGTGACAAAAGATTGGATGGGATGAGTAAAAAGATTGACATGGCAGTAAATGTCCCTGTCTCTGGATTGTTAATTACTTGCAACCGTAAAGCAAAAGCAACAAGTTCAAAGATGGCCAATAGGGGAACCCTTATCATGAACTTAGGAGTACCTGGGCGCCGTCGTATACTGTATACCAAGTAGAGAAACAATACAACAAAGACAGCTATTCCAACACAGGCAAGTGGACGAGAAGGCATATAGTGGAACATCGCATAGAGTAGATAGTCTTTTTCTTGATCGGCCAACATTGGACTGGTATTATTGTTAGATGACATATTTGATAAAATGAATAAAGGAAAGGAAACAATTTTTGATCTGTCTATTTATATGATAACCATTGCCTTGGCGTTTGTTACACTATGTTCCTTTAAGTGAACAAATATGGTATAATATCCCCGAAAAAATTCACGCTCAGTCAATAAACGCCACATTTATACCAGAAATGGTATATATTCACCGAAGGTTTAAAATGAAGTAGGAGTACAACTTTACTGTCAGACTTTATGTATAGATTGTATTATAAAATTGAAGATAGTATAACATCATAGCGTTTTTGCTGTGAAAAAGCTAAGCCTCTATCTCCAAATACCATCCACAAACAAAGGAAATTTCTGAACACTCAGCAATGTGGCACACCGTGAGCTTAAAGAAGTTCTAGAAACTCGACTACGTTCTTTCTGTGAAGCGCGTTACTGGAAGTTCCGTGATCTTGCAACACCCTCAAAGCATACATAGTGAGTATGTATTTTTTTTTTTTAAAAAAAATGAAAGGCCATTTCCCCCTCTCTTCTTGACATGTATTGATTGTTACTTGCAATGATGACCAACGTCATTCATATCAAGAATATGTAGTGGGAAAAGCCCCCCAAAGAAGTACCGTAATTCAAACCTTTTTTTTTTTATTTTCCAATACAAAACTGCCCAAATAAAACATCCAGTACTTTTTCTACATCTATACGCCCTGTAACTCGGCCTAATGCATTTGCTGCTAGCCTTAGTTCTTCAGCTGATAGAACGAGCTCTTCTGTAGGCATATCTTTAACAATTGATTATGATTAGCGTCATTTTATATATTCTAGCTTACTATAGCTTACCTAAGAAAGCTTTTAGAGAACGAACACACTCTTCAAGGTGTTCTCTATGCCGTGCTTGTGTAATCAATACAGGGTTATCTAAAGCCGAGTCAAATCTACAAAGATATGAGATGTGGCTCATTATGATCTTTAGCTTTTAATACCTGGATTTGAGTACGTTTAGTAATTCTGCCAAAAACCTATCAACGCCCAGGCCCGTCTTGCAGCTCATTGTCCATATATTTTTTGATTTCACTTTAGCCCTAATTCTATCTGACAGATCAACGAGCTCTTGCTGAGAAACTGCATCTTCTTTATTCAATATAACATAAGTGTTATCATCAATTAATTGCTCAACCATAGGATCAATCGATTCTCCTTGTTCCGCTGATAGCATACAAATCTTTATATCTGAAATGTCGATTCTAGTAATACACTGTTATTTATTATGCAGTGATGAATGCCTTCTTTATTACCTAGCTTTTGCCCTTTTAATTCCTTCCATTTCTATAACATCAGATGACTCTCTTAAACCTGCTGTATCGCATAGAACAACAGGAAACCCCGCTAGATCAAGTTTAACTTCGACAATATCTCTTGTTGTGCCTGGTATATTTGAAACAATGGCCGCTTCTCGTTTGGTAAGTCTATTCAAAAGAGTGCTCTTTCCTGCATTCGGTGGACCCATGATCGCCACATGGATACCGCTGCGAACAATTTCACCAATGTGGCTATCATCTAAATGTTTGGAAATCGATGTATATAATTGTCTAACATCTCTAATAACTAATAACGTTCAGCTATACATTCGAACCATGTTTCCCTGTTTACCTTCATCCATAACGCCTTCTTCTATATTTTCATCTTCTCCAAAATCTATCACCGCCTCTGTCTTGGCCATACAGTGAATTATTTCTTGTCTCCACTTTTCATAAGGTACTCTAAGTCCGCCCTTTTAGATAAAGTGAATGATCTACGCCTATGCAATCACTTTTCATCCTACCTCAGCTTGTTGTAAGGCAAGTTTTCTTTGTAATTCTGTTTCGGCGTTCAAGAGGTCTGCCAACCCTTCTAATTCAGTGAGATCCAGCTTGTTGTTATCAAAGGCTCTATTTTATGTCAACTAGGGCGCAAAAACGACACATGACTGATCTACCCTACCTCCTTGCAAATTCACCTTGCTCTGCCATCCTAAAGTCCTCTATTTCGCGTAATGCCTCCAAGACGCTTTTGACAACAGCGTTTCCTCCGTGAATTTGCAATTCGACCGAGTCTTCTCCTGTGAAGCTGCGAGGCCCAGGAAACCACAAGATCAAGCCACGATCGAGAACTTGACCTGTCTTTGGGTGCCTTATGCGTCTAAAATTGGCCATTCTAGGTTCAACTGGGCTTGTTGTCATTTTTTCTATAACCTTATTCATAGGAAAGCTTGTAAGCGTTGTCTATTATACATATCTTGCACTTTTTACTTTTTTGGCGCTTTTCCCAGATACTCGAATGACAGCAACACCAGCTTTCCCTGGTGAAGTGGATAGTGCATATATTGTCTCTGGTCTGCAAAGTGTAGTTACACTACAAACATGGTGTAATCTTTTAAATAGAAATGAAGAAAATCTGTGCATGTCGAAAAGTACAAGAAAGAAAGAAAAAAAGAAATGCAATACCCGGTCACCCTTTTTCTCTTTTTCTTTACATAGATCAAATGCAAAGTTATTATAGATTAGCGTCTCTCGTGTCAAGATCAACTCTTTTAAAGCCAAAAACAACCACTTCTTCACTCTGTCAGTTCAGATCACTAACCAAAGCGACGACTGAGAGTACAAAGCAGCTTTCTAATCGTCAAAAGTTTAAGCAGCTTCAACCATCACCTAGACTGTATGAGAAGCTTGAAAACTTGGGATTTGGAGCTTTGTTAAGAACAAAGCGTTATGCTGCAGTTTATAAACAAAAAGAAAGGAAAAAGCAGGAAAAGGGTGATGTTGTGCCTGAAACAAAATACTCGGTAAAATATAAAAGGATATGCATGTAGATGTGTCTAATTAATATATACGTAGCTTCCTCTATTATCGTTTTTTGCTGGAGCAAAAGTTCCTTCATCTATTCCTCCAGAGTCTCTTGATGAAATAGCCTTTGTTGGTAAGTTTGTATCAATGTATATCAAACAAAGAAGAAAGCTTACATATTAAAAAAGGAAGGTCAAATGTCGGCAAATCGAGTTTATTAAACAGTTTGGCAGAAACAACTATTGTGCGTACATCAGATAAGCCAGGACTTACACAACAGTTGAATTTCTTTAATGTTGGTAAATTATTTCACATGGTTGATATGCCAGGTTATGGCTTTGCTTTTGCAAATGAGGAAGATCGAGTAAAATGGAGGGATCTGGTAAGGACAAGGCATAGCACACACACACACACTGTTAGCCCTGAAACTGATCCTGTGTAGATGGAAACATATATTTCTACTAGAAAGACTCTTAAGCGCGTGTTTGTTGTCATTGATGCTAGACATGGTTTAAAAGTCGCCGACAAAGAGTTCCTCAACATGCTAAACAGGTATAGTAACCGAGGCTCGTGTAACGACTCTTTATTCATCTCATTGTAGTAAACGTGTGAAATTCCAGATTGTCTTGACAAAGTGTGACCTTGTCGTTTTACCAGACCTTGCAAGACGAATTATGGTTGTGGAAGACGATATAAAGCAAATGCGTAATGCTGTCAAGAGTGTTGTAGTTGTCAGCTCTAAAACATCTGCAGGCATAAATCAGTTTAGAAAAGAGATTTTATTCTTGATGAACCATCTTAAGCCTAGGGAATTTTATGAAGCTATTGAAGAAAAGAAGCTTGAAAAACAAACAAAAAAGAAAAGTGACAAACGCTAATAAAAATATGTAAATAAAAGCTACTTGGACTTTATGATGACGATATATATTTTATACAGTTTAACGAGAATTACTAGGGCTCTCCATAAATTGATTCTGTGGGCATAACCACGTTCTTGTCCTTGAAGATATTCTCTAGCGCCTCTATCCACGCCTTTCTTTTATTCATTACATAAATGGCATGATCTGATAAGCTTGATTTTCCATTGATTGGCGCATTCTTTCGTTTCTTTGACTTTTGCGTTCTCTATAAAAAGTAACATTAGCGCCACAACTTTTGACACTTGAGTAGATTTACAAATCTTTTCAGATAACACTGTTCAACTTGAGCATCCAGTGTGTCCAAGACATGTCTGTACTGCTCATATTGAAGTTGATTGTCAACAACGCGAAGGAGTTTCTTCTTTCTGGATTCATTTATTGCATGTTGTTCTTTTAGCTCTTTTGCTACTGCCCTTAGCTCTGCACAGATCTCATCATCTTCTTTTGCGTTCCAGTCCACCTAAAAAGACCCCTTTTTAGCGTTAAGAAGCGTATTGAATGCAATCTTACGTCGTCATCTGCGAATAATCCAACATATCGCAGCTCTGTCATCAATCTATCCTCAAAGTCGTTTGCATCCAATTGTCCTTGGTGCAGGTAGCCATCATCGTCTTCATCATTATCCTCGTCTGTCTCATTACTCTCTTTATCCGGGATTAGGCTGCTTAGTAAACGTTCTGTCAGTGCTCCACAGCTGATGTCTTCTTTCAAGAGATGTTCTTCTGTTATCTGATTGCTGTATTTTATATTATCATATGAACCTTGCCTTGAACTACAGCTTGTCGAAGGAGATAGATTTAGTCCAGGTATACTTATTGAGTCATCTTCAGACCAAACTTCAGTATAGTGTCTTCCTAGGGGTGGTATGATATATGCCGTTTCATCATCTGGCTGCTTATAAACAGGTGTTAGTGAAGGTTGTTCGTAAGCATATATTCAAAAAAAACCTTTTCTAGTAAAAGTTCTCTATCTGCTTCCTCCAATGGTCGAAAATGTGGATCAATGGCAGTCCAAAATGTCAAGATAGGAATTTGATCCTTAGGTTTCACTCTTACAAAGTCTAATTCATCCTCTTTATCATTTATCTGTGATGCCTTTTTTCTTTTCATATTGTGAGACTTTTTAGCAGTTGGTGGACTAGTTTCGTCTGCTCTTTTCAGTTTAATCGTTTGTGTTGGTTCTACAGAAAAAGATTAGGAATATTATCCTTTCGCTCATAGGACACATACTTTTATTAAAACTGCCCTGAATCGATTCATCTCTTCGTCGCTTCTTTCTCAATGTTTCTAGAGCTCTTGTTAAAGGAGTTAACATATTATAAATAAAATGATAAGAAAAAACTTACAGTTGTCTTTCTAGTTGCTGTTTATTATGTGAGTTATTATAGATGATGGGTTCATCTTTTAAATTGTTTAATCTTGTCATCAACAAGTTTTTGTATTCTTCTTTACCGTTGTCATCTTCTCTTGGTGGCTTCTTTTCTGGTTCAGCTACAAAGATGTATTATATAATCTTTTTTTGATATTAAAAACACAAGTGTTTACATTTTATCTTGACATTCTTTTTTAAGTGAACAAGGTCCTTTTGTAAGTTATGAATGCGTCTCTCGGAAATGGGTAAAATTGCTTCTAGATCAGCCTTGATTTTTAATAAATCAATAGGATCTGGTATAGATCCAATGTTTGAAGAAACACTCGAAGAGTTTTTAAATTGTCGGTAGTGAAGAGCAGTAGCTGCTGAAACTGTAACAGGCTGTGAATATCGACGCATAAATTTATTAAGAGGGGAATCAATGTTTGAAAAAGGTACACAATTTACGGACTTTATGGAAAAACATCATTGTGGGACAAGAAGAAAGGATTGATATCAATCACGTGGTTTAAACAACATGGAATTAAATTTGACATGCATACGACGTCTTTGATACATGTTAGAAAGAGATAGAGTCCTTTAGGATGATGTCAATTCTGCGTAAACAGGGTCTCATCTGCTCTATACTCTAATTTCAATTACCGCGTAGAGTCCATTTAAAAAGCTATTCCTTTTTTTATATTTTTATTATTTCTTACCGACATGAGCTGGTTTCAAAGAGAAATTCGATTGAATCCTCGTAGAAGAGGTGTTGTATAAATAAACAATACACGCAAAAACTAACTTGTGTATAGGCTGTCACCTTGTCCATAATGAAATTGTGAACCAGATTCCTGAATTAAGATCATTCAAGGTCGGAATGGCCAACGTATTCTGTAAGAGTGAATAATAATAATAATAAAAAAACAAGTTATAAATAATACGCGTAGTGCAACATACTTCTGCTTCATTAATGATCAATGAAAACGCTGACCCTGATGTACAAAAGGATATGGAAATGGGTTTAAATAAGATCGTGCCGGAATCATTTCCCTATATTCACACAGCAGAAGGCCCTGATGATATGGTATGGAAGTGAACTAAATGATTTGTCTAATCTAATTCTTTGTTTATTAGCCTGGTCACTTGAAATCAGGAATTGTAGGCGTTTCTCTTAATGTTCCAATCACCAATGGTCGCTTAAACCTTGGAACTTGGCAAGGGTAAGTTTTTTTTTTTTTTTTTTGTTTGATCGAGGCCAAAGGATTAGTGAATTAATATATTGTTAGTATTTATCTTTGTGAGCATCGTGAGCATGGTGGATCACGCAGGGTTGTTGTTACATTGCAAGGAGAAAAGAAATAAAGAAATATAGATGAAAGGGGGGTTAGGATGAATGATTAGTTATTTTGTCTAGTAAAGAATTGAGAGCTCTCTGCTCTTCAAGTGATAATGCTTGTTTTGAATGGGATTTCAACATGGAAGCTGCATGTTTTACATTTAGTCTGGTGGCTATCATGCCTTGCACAACACTGATGCTCTCGTCGTCTTCAGAGTCCTTTTGCGGCTTTCTTTGTTCAAGTATTCCTTCTTCTGCTGCTGTCAGGTTACTTGCAACAACTTCTTCTTCTTTTTCATGATCCGTCAGAGTAGTTACCGAGGGCATGACAGTGCCTAATGTAGAAGGATCAACCTGCAGAGGTAATCGATTAGGCTTCCACCAATAGGAGGGGTATTTTCTTTCTATATTATTAATCAAGCAGCCAATGGTCACTTGTATGACAGCGGATAAAGTAACAACACCAATATAAAACCATTTAATATCGATCACATTCGTCGTCGTAACAGCGATGAGTGCAGTTGCACCTGCAGGAGGATGAACCGTTTTGGTCAATTGCATGATAACTAAGGAAGTAGCCATTGCAGTAGCACCAGCTACCCATTGTACGGCTATTCTTTGTTCCTCGGAGGGCCAATTATGCTTAATACCAAGGAATAATTGTGTAATGACAACTCCTACGATTGATCCGATTATCTGCCCACCTATGACATTTCGAGGCTGAGCTAAAGGAGCATCAATTGCACCATAAATCAATACAGCACTAGCACCCTAACATATAATAGAATGTTATAGATCATATTTCGAGTATTCATTTATTTTATTTACAAATGATGCAATAATCATTGGCGTATGATGTGCTTGAAATGAAGGGGCATAGACAAATATAATCTCTAATACAGCAATGCCCACCCAAGCAGCCAAAAACGACCAAAAGCAAATTTTCCATAGTGGTAATATCTTTTGCTTATGATCTGGTTTTCTATAGCCTAGAAAGTATGACAGAAAATAAGGTAGTCTTGATAATCTTGACATTCTGCCAGTGAAGAAAAAAAAAAAAAAAAAACAAACAAATAAACTCAAAAGATATAATATATACTCCGAGCATAGTAGTCACTGTACACTTTATTGAGAAATTACTCGCACACTGATAATTTCAGACAACAAATAATATTAAAGGAGAGCCCATCAGAAGCAAAAGAATGAGATGTAAAAAGGAATGATTAGTACATCAGTTACTACATTGATATTAAATACTTACATTATAAAGAAGAGAGTTTATAAGAGAAAAAAGGAGCAAGCAAGAGACAAGAAAAGAGAACAAGAAAGAGAGCGGATGGGACCAAAGTTTGGTAAGAACCAAGCTACCCCCAGCTAGCACCGGTACTGTTTCGATTTTATGATCTATAATACTACATATCAGTTTCATACAAGAGTAAATAATATCATATCTTAGGGCTAGCTGGGGAATAGCTGGTCTTACTTTTTGGTCCAAAAAAGAAAGGAAAAGAGGAAGTTGAGATCAGACTATTTATAATGAATATCCTACAACTTTTTCAGTTACGTGTTATTCATAAGTATTGGCTGCATTTATTTTATGTATCTCTCAAAAAGGCAGAATTCATTGTCTTTTTAATATTAGAGAAAGGATTGATAGCCAACTAAAGTGTAATTGTTATTGGTTTTGAAAATGCTTTATTACTATTTCAACACTTTTTCTGTGGACGGTGATGACGTCTCTTTCTTCTCTTCTTCTTGTCTTGATTTTTACTTGCAGAAAGCGCCTTTTGCAATTCAGCTTGTTTATGTGAATCCAATTGATCCAACATGCTTTGACATTTCTGTACAAGTTCACGACGATAGCTTCTAATGGATTCGTCACCGTTGCTTTCGATTGTATCCAACTTTAACATAGCTCTCATCAACTCATCTTCTGATCCTAGATAAGCCCGATTCGCATCTGTAGTAGCTGTCAATAACAGTGTGCCTTCTTTCTGTTTGCTAAACGTTAATGGTTGGTTTAGTACATGCTGCCAACGACTGACAATATCACTGGTTTCGCTTTCGAGGCTTTTAGAAATTTCATTTAATAGCTGTACAGTCTTTGACTTTTGTGGATCTTTAGACTTTGTCTCTTTTTGTTGCTCTGCTGCTATTTCATCTACAAATCTCTGATTCTTCCTTTCTTCTTCTTCTTCTTCATCTACTGGAGATACACTCATTCGTTCACTTGTAGGCGTTGGCTCTGCCTCAGTAAAGACATGCTCTGGTAAATAAGGTTTCTTCTTAACCTCGGGGATTTCTACCTTGGGCTTCTCTGTTTTCTTGGGTTGGCCCTTTTCCCAAATACCCGAAGGCTTGGGTTCATCACAGTAAAATGTTTTTCCTGGAGCTGGGTTGTACTGCTCACCGACTAGAACCGGTTGTGAAGCTAATTGGTTAACAAGGTCTTTTAGGGTAACCACATGATCGGCAAGAGGCGGAAGAGCTCTTTGGGTATGACTTGTGTCTGGTGCCACATCCTCGAGTGTCTTGTCTTCTTCTACTTCATCCTCATATCCTTCTTCTTCTTCGCTTGCTTCATGAGAAAGGGATGTCTCAGGAGTTAATTGGTTTTCTTCTAGGGCGCTATGTTCTGATGTGAGGAATGCAGAACGGGGTGTTTCAGAGTCCTGCTTTTGATCAGACAAGAATTTCCATACTTCAGCCATAGCTTCGTCATTATTTGATTTTTCATCATCATCTTCTTCCACTAGTTTGTACTCTTTGTCTTTTTCTTGGTATTGTTGCTCAAACAGATGTTTAAGCAACTCGGCCAGCTGCTGTGCGCGGTACTCAGAGTACCCGGTTCGGTATGCTTCGTCCAGTTGTCGCTCTATTTCTTGTTGCTGTGTATTCATTTGAACATACCTATTCCATGCTTCATTCACACGTTGCTGCTCTAAGGCTGCGGCAATGCACTGACGGTAGTAGCGCTCTTCTTCTTCTTGCAATACAGCACGAATCAGAGCCTGTCTTCGGTATTCGTCTAGGTAAGCTTGAATCTGACGAGTTCTATGGCGTCGATACTCTTCTTTAAGTAACCTAAGATTATAAAGTGCTTGCTCTAATCGTTGCTTTTCGCCTCTAGCAGCAGCAGCTATTTCTGCTGGACTTGCTGAACGATAAATAGGGTGAAGGTGCACCACATTTGATGAGCTTTGACACTCTTCGATATGTTTTGCGCGTTTATCTTGTTCATATGCAAGCAAAGACTGCAACTGTAAGATGTCATCAATACTCCAGGTTCGTGTAGGATTTCTTCTATACATTATATCAGAGAAGAGAAAAAAAAAAAAATAAAAATAAAAAAATACCTATTTCAGAAAAATAAATGATTGGTTTTTCTAGAAAGGTGGGCCGATGCATGAACTTTGGTCAATGACGTAAGTTCATTAGTTGATATAAGAGTAATCTTATATCAGTATTTTTTTTTTTTTTTCGTAGGGTCTCTATTATACGTATCTTCACTTCAGTTTAGGCCAAGAGCCTGTATGCTTTGCGCATAATAAAATGGTCGAATCAAGTTTGTAACTTGGTCTACAGTCGGGGTTACTAATGTTTCGTCCTTCCCAAAAATAAAGACAGCTTTTCTTTCATATCACTTTTTACTTGTCACTCTTCTTCATAAGAGTAAAACATGTGAAACCACCATAAAAATATGAATCAAGTTTTGTATGTCAATCAAAAATGAACTACGAAGATATGGAACGGATGAAATTGTGCTTGTTGCACATCGTCAATCTCTTGAGCAGTAATTATAGAGAGGGAACATGCAACTCGATTTAATCTATCAACCTATAGAGATTATGGATGAATGCAAAACCGAAGAGAACTACTTCCAAGTTTGACGGATGGAAAAAAAAAAATTGACAATCTTTTTGATGATCTATTGGAATATTGATTTGATAATGACTCCAATGGAATATTACAGAACAGCCCTGCGAGATTTGACGGAATGGGTTATGGATTATTCTCTTTTGTTACTTATCCTTGCTGTCTTTGAGAGACTTTGTGCTCTCTCAGTCCATGTGTGTAATCTTGACCGAGATCGCCCAACTATCAGTACATCAAATTTTAACCAAACTTTCTCTCCATCTCAAAATCGAAAACGTTCATGCTCACTTCAACAAAATTACCATTAACTTCTCGGATTGAAGCCTTACAAGGTAATGCACTCAAATATATGTCTAAGCATCATCACGACCTTCTAATTTTATATCAGAAACCAGACACCTACTTTGCAGTGTCTTGCTGTCAATCTGGTCTTATGGGATGTCTTGTACGACTTGAAGTCAAGTCAAGCAACATAAGGCCAAAGATCAATACAAACGAAAACAATCTACAGAGATTTAGGCCATACTTGTTTTTAAAAGTGCTATTTCCAAGTGTTACAGCCATTCAATCACTTAATAAAATGTCATATTAAGGGTAGCAAATATTCAATTTATAAACAATATCAGGTGGAAATAACAACAGTGCATTCACAAATCTTCTCTCTCTATCTGACTTAAACTAAAAAAAAAGTAGGGTAAAATGGTAAGACAGCTGCGCATATCAAAATTTATCACAAGGCTTAGTAGCGATACTATTCTGAGATTGACTTCTTTATGAGACGCAAAGAGCTGTTTATATTCATTATTCTAGACAAGACTGTTTCGATTTCGCTAAAAACAGCCCTCAGCGTGCAGTTTACAACTTTTAACGAGAAAGTAGTAGAAAAATATTACACCGTTAGGGAAAACACTCTATATAAGCCGTCCATTTATTATCTTTATCCTTTGTCGCTTTCTTTAGCAACTTGTTTAAATGTTAACTGAACAAGCGGCCGCTGATAAGCCGATAAGAATCAAAGTTTTACTCAGTTTAGAAAAACAAACAAACACAAGGTGTTGTATTATCTGTTTATTCTTGTTGATATGCTCATTCGATTTCCTCACATGATGCATAAACGGATACACGTCATGTCTAATAGTCAAAAGTATCAGCTAGTAAAAAATAGAAAGACTGACCTTTTGAAAACTGAACATTTTTTATTTGTGCAAATGTACAATTTTGGACCAGAGTTATAGAAGGAGACTGAGGTTAATAAAAGTACTATTGTCACCATTTATTCCTAAATCAGATCCAGTAGCCCAGCGAGACAAGCCAATGATAAAGAAAGGGAAGGCTCAAAAACGTTAAGCACGCGTACTTGTCAATTATGTGAAGATCATTCAAAGGGGAGCATCAGTAAAGGACGACAGTAGGGGTAATAAAGAAAGCTGATGAAAGTAAATAATCTGAGTGATTGCCATTTATGCTTCTATCGCCGTTGTCAACAATACCATTCTTTTTTACGTCAGTGTATGTGAATGAATCTGTGCATTGAACATGTTTAGTTCACATGATGCTGTGACCTATAAAACAGGTATTATACTATTTTTGCTTGAAACAAAAATGAAAGTGTATCATGTTGATCTCTGTGTCATTTAAAGTAAGGCTCATTAAGGAAGTGTTTCACCATCAAAAAAGGACTAAGCATGAGAGAAAATAAAAACTACACGTTTCATTCATGGTATGGAGTATCCTAAAGTCCTATAGCGTGAAGTAAGGATTGAAACTGCGATCAAAGATGTAATAAGGCCACTTTAGATGAAGGCTGATTTAGCAGTAAAGCAAAACAAGTCTAATCTGGAAACAGGGAAAGAGAGAGAGGTGTAAAAGAAAATCGCTCACTCCTTTGATTGGCGTAACATAGAGTTATTATGAGGCTTAAAAGCTATTGGCTTGATCTTCAAGAAAGGAAATTTATGTGTAACGTTACTTGCTTTGAAGTGTAAAAAAATGTCAGATTGAATATAAGGAACAATGAGTTTATTTCTCTGTTGGTTTGGTTATTATGATTGATATATCAGACCTTGTGAGATATATAGAATAGAAAATAGCATACATCGGCGCATATTTAATATGCTTGAACAAAGATAGAGGCAAAAGAGGGAGAAAGAAAGGACCAGATCAAAGTATTCGTTGTTGTATCACCAACCGTTTGTCAGATAAAAAACCTAGTAAGGAATCGCAAAAAGGGCTCACAGACAAATATGGTGGTAATCTTTTTATTTTGGTCTCCTCTGTCTCTGAATGTGCAGCTTGGCACACTGCAATGTACACACGCCTTTTTGGATGCTTTCTAAAAAGGAAATGAAAAAAAAAGAGCCAAAGATCTACGTATATAAATAAGCTTGTTCCTTTAAGTTTTTTCCTCTCTCTTTTTTTTTTTCACTTCCTTTCCTCTTTTGCTTTTTTATTTTGCATTAATCAAATGGATCCTGAAAAAGTGGAAGAAAGAACTACTGTGATCACGGTAGAGGATACCAAGGTTATAGACGAAACCAAAATCAAATTTGCCAAAGTCTACCGCCCAGAAAGGACAAAAACGATTCAAACAATTGATACTACAGGTTCACGTAGGCCATCTATTAGCGCTCCTAAACGCCCCGAAAAGAAGCGTAAAGCCGATAAAAAGAATGTTGACATCGTAAGTACATTTATTCTTTTTATTTATATATGTGGCCTAATCTTTTTTTTATTTGTTCTAGACTGAGCATTTACTCTCTGCAGAGGAATGTGCAGCCAAATATAATACGCACATAAATACTAAAAAGGCTTCAGAATCAAAGGGTTTAACCACTCAACAAGCCGCCAACGTCTTGGCTGAAACAGGTCTTAATCAGCTTTCTCCTCCCAAGAAGAGACATCCTATCCTCAAGTATATTGACTGTGTACTCAAATTATTCAATCTGCTCTTGATTTTGGCTGGTATTCTCGATTATATTTTATTAGCCATCAATTTCCAAGAAAACTTTGCTAACGTAACGTGTATATCTCTTTTTGACTTTTATGTACTTTTATTAATTTTCCTTTTTTAGACATATCTCGGTGCCATTCTGATTGGTGTAGCCTTACTTAACGCTTTTATTGAATTCTATCAAGAACAAAAATCACAGGCCTTACTTGATTCCTTCCTCAACATGGTTCCTGCCAAATGCATGGTCATTCGTGATGGTAAAGTACAACAGATTGATGCCGTTAACCTTGTTATTGGTGATGTTGTCATGGTTCGAATGGGCGATAAAGTGCCTGCCGATCTTTTTCTCTACCAAGCCTCCGATCTCAAAGTTGACAATTCTCCGCTCACAGGTGAATCTGATCCCCAGGAACGTGGTCCAAATAACACTCAAAAGAATGTCTTTGAAGCTGAAAATATTATATTCAATGGTACCTTGGCTGTATCTGGTGAAGGTTATGGTATAGTCGTCAGAACAGGTGACAATACGGTGCTCGGTCAAATTGCTGGTTTGACAGCAGGTGAAACTAAAGAAGATTCTCCTCTCTCCAAAGAAATCGCTACTTTTGTCAAGATTATTGCTTCCATCGCCTTGATTACCGCTGCTATATTCTTTGGTATCGGTTTCCCAGTCAACAATAACAACGTTTCCTTGACTTTGAACTTTGCTATTTCCGTCTTTGTCGCTTGGGTCCCAGAAGGTTTACCTGCCACCGTGACCATTTTGCTGACAATCTCTGCCAAACGTATGGCTGCCCGTAATGTACTCGTCAAGGATTTACAAGGTGTAGAAACCTTGGGTGCTATCACTCTTTTGGCTACAGACAAAACAGGTACCTTGACCCGTAATCAAATGACCGTCACCTATATCTGGTCTTGCCTCAATTTGAGAAATGTTATGGATAAACAAACAATGTCAGAAAAGGCCATTCAGATACCTGGTGTCCGCGAGATCTTGAATATTTCAACTCTCAACTCACGTGCCAAATTTGATCGAGTCGATGTTCCAGTCTCCCAAAGACAGATCCTTGGTGATGCTACAGAAACTGGTCTTGTCCGCTTTGCTGGTGAGCAATTTGGTGATCTCTTTGATACTTTACCTGATCAATATCCCAAGGTTTTTGAGATACCTTTCAACTCTGACAACAAGTGGGCCATGACTATCCACAGAATGAAGCATGATAATGGTGATCTGACTCTTTATGTCAAGGGCGCCCCAGAACGTGTGTTGAAACTTTGTGACTCTATCCTGACCGAATCTGGCTCTATTCCACTCACTCAAGAACACCACAATGCCTTCCAGGAAACCTATTCTTATATGGCTGGTCAGGGTCACCGTGTCTTGGCATTTGCTCAGGTCTTGCTTGATGGTCAAGAATACCCTGCTGATTATGTATTTGACAAGAACCAAAAGAATTATCCCATGTCTGGTATGACCTTTGTCGGTTTAGCCTCACTTGAGGATCCTCCTAAACACGGTGTACGTGAAGCTATTGGTAAATGTCGTGCTGCTGGTATCAGAGTCATGATGGTAACTGGTGATCATCCTTTAACGGCAGAAGCTATTGGTCGCAAGATTAATTTGATGGTAGGCGAGACAAAGGAAATGGTTGCTAAGCGTACGGGACGTTCTGTGGAAGAGGTCTCTGAAGACGAGTACAACAGCATTGTCATTCACGGTGACATGATTGATGGTTTGACTGATGATGACTGGGACAATATCTTTTCCAAGGACGAAGTCATCTTTGCTCGTACTTCTCCCAAGCATAAACTGGAGATTGTCAAACATGCACAGGCCTTACGACATATCGTTGGTGTTACTGGTGATGGTGTGAATGACGCTCCTGCATTGAAAAAGGCTGATCTTGGTATTGCAATGAATATTTCTGGCTCAGATGTCTCCAAGGATGCAGCTGCCATGATTCTTCTTGACGATAACTTTGCTTCTATCATTCATGGTATTGAAGAAGGTCGACTTATTTTCACCAACCTCAAGAAATCCATCATGTACACCATCACCCACTCTATGCCTGAGGTCATTCCAAATTTGCTTTACATTATTGTACCATTACCTCTTCCTCTGTCTGCTATTCTTATCTTGGTGATTGATCTTGGCTTTGAATTGTTTGCTGCTCTTACTTTTGCTTGGGATGTTCCTGAAACAAAGGAAGGCCTTATGAAACTACCTCCTCGTAAGCCAGTTACGCCTGATTCTATTGATCGTTACCGTCGTTATCTTCATCGCAGAGAACGTTATGTTCAGTATGATGAGTCAGGCGAAGAAGTACGTCCTAATGTGTTCCGTCGCATGTACAACAAGCTTCATGAGTTAACCACAACTGCTTACTGGAAAGAAAAGTTTGAAAAAACCGATGACGAAGTCTTGGTCGATCTCCCCCTTTTATCATGGGCTTATCTTGAAATCGGTATCATTGAAGCCATTGGTTGTTTGACAGCTTACTTTGTCGTTCTTTGGTATAATGGTATTACACCTTATGATGCAGTGATCATGCAGCGTGGAGCATCCTCTCCTACCAACTACTTTGCCAATGGACCCATCTATGCTCGTGATTATCTCACTGCTACTGGTAAACTCTTGAATGCTGAAGCTCAACACCGCGCTCTTGGACAGGCTCAATCTATTACCTACTGGAGTGTAATGGTTATGCAAATGTTCAATATGTTTGCCTGTAAGACACGTTTCTCTATGCCTATTGGTCGTTACATGTTCTCAAACAAATGGACCTTTGCTGGTATCCTTGGTGGTGCTTCTTTAGCAACCCTCATTGTCTACTGTCCACCTTTCAATATTCCTTTTGGTACAGAATATCATCTGTTGCCTCTCTGGTGGTTGATTCCAGTTGGTTTTGGCTTTATCATTATTGCTTATGCCTGTTTACGTATGAAAGTCAGACAGAGACTCAATCCTATCAACTTTAACCCTGAAATCCATGGTTTACGTATGCATCCTACTATCTTTACGGTAGCTACCACAGAATCTGGTCATCGTATGGCATAAACGCTCTCTCTCTCTCTTTCTCTCTTATTTATACATACAGCATGCTTTTATATACTTTATATAATTCATATTTATCTACATCATTTTTCTTCTTAGACGTTTGTGAATAATAATAAAAAAAAGAACTTCATATTTTAACTTTGTATAAGAGATAAAATGTAAAATGCTTTTAATTATTTCTTTTTATTGTCAATGATGTCGACGAATGCATCGATAAGTAGCTGTGGACACCTCTCTCTAACAACTTGTAAAGGATGCATAGATCGAACACCATTTTGCCTAAATAAAAACAATGAATTTTTCATCATCATTAAACATATGACATTCCTTTACCATTTCACTATACAAAACATTGGGCTGCCTTCTACTTCTCTGCCAATGTATTCTACTTTTTTTGCTGCCTTTTGCCAATCATCTATATCTACGGCAAAGGTTTCATTGAATATAATATCATCGTCACTTTTATCATCATCCTCTCCTTCCATGATACTACTACTACCGGCTCCAACGCTGTATAAGCTTGTAGATGTACTAGTACTACTATCGACTTCAACGTTATAAAAGCTAGAAGTATCTACGTTATTATTGTTGACAAGCAATCTAATTCTCTTTGTCTTTGGTGCAACATCATCATCCAACCCTTCTGTTGTGCCCTCTCTAACCCTTATCATTGACTGTTCTCTTGTTTCCAACCCGTTTTCTTCATCATCAGTAGATTCCTCAGCAATGACTCTCGGCACATTCACTGGCACTGAAGCTACTTTGTGATTTTCTGTGCTTGATTGACCTGTGAGACTTTGATGAAGTTTTTTGTCAGGATTATGATCAGGAACGGTATTCCAATATTGAACAATCAAATCTGTAGCAAATCTACACGTATAAAATAAGTTTACATGCAAAGTAACTTTTTCATATACTACATGTTTGCTTCTCTTTCCCAAGTGTTGTCGCTTTCGTCGTAATTTAGCCATTTGATCAAGTATTTAAATGTCACTTTCTTTATATAGATGTAAAAAGAGAGAGAGTTGATTAAGGAATATATAATAGCAACATAGAATGTATGCTTACCTTTCCTCTCTTTATCACTTTATGATCTAATATCTTTTCTACTTCATATTCTTCAGAAGACATATTTATTTAAAAAAGAGAGAGAATGTTTTTTCTTTTTTCTACTCTTTTTTTTTTTCTTCTTTTTCTTCCTTTTTTTATAATGCAGATAGAACATCCAGAGGAACAAGGTTCTTCTTTAGGGATTAGTAAAGTACTTAAAGAAGAAGCACGTTTGTTAGAAGAAGGAAGAAAGAGAGATTCCTTAACAGACGCAACTTTTAAGAAAGTACCCAGCAAAGGAGCAAGTTTCTGGACTTGGACAAGGTTTATTATTTCACTCTATTACAATAAAGTATTTTCTTTTGTTCTCCCCTTTTGTTTTTTGATGTCTTTCTGTGTTAATATTTATCTATAGTTGGCAGTGAATATGTTTGGTTTTTTGACAGGATGGAAATGGTATAATAGGTAAATACTATAGTCATAATAAAAATAGTATTATTAAAACATTGCTAGGATTGATAACGTGATCATCTTGGGCGCCTTGCCTACGCCATCACTCATAAAGAGTCTACATAAACATGAAAATGTCAAGGCAGTTATCAATTTGTGTGAAGAGTTTCCTGGATATGATCGAATCTATGAACAGTGTATGATCAAGCAAGTACGATTGGAGACCCCTGATTTCTGTATTCCTTCTTTAGAGACGATTGAAAAGGGTATTCAACAGATACATGACGTTATACGAAATGACGAACAGTCATCTATTTATCTACATTGTAAAGGTAGGATCGATTAAATGTAGTAGCTCTTCTCAGACTTATACAAAATAATAGCTGGAAGAGGAAGAAGTGCAGCCATTGCCTTGTGTTATTTATTAGCTACTTATCAATTAGATCCCTTTGAAGCACAAAAAGTATTGAATAAAAAGAGACCTCAGGTATATTTATACTATATTCTTTATATTTATGATTAAACATACATAGGTGGACAAGGATTTATACGTGAGTGAAGAGATTAGATTATTTTATAAAAACTTGCTATCAAAGCTTGAATCCAATCAGTTCATTCGTAAACCATTCCCTCTCTGATAATACTAAAAGCTAGCTTAATTTATATGATAAAGAAGACAAGAATAAATGATATTTATATTAGTATTAAGGGATGTCAAAATGTGGGTTGTACATAGTTTTAATGTGATACAGTCATTACACATAGTTTAGTGTCAACTGTAGAATATAAAGTGCCCCCGAGTCAGGGCGACTGAATCATTTGAACGCAACAATGTCCAAAAAGACAGTCATTTCTTCATTGTTAAAGGAAAAAGTATTTAATAAAACAAAGAGATTGTTTATCTCTTTTTGATATATTCTGTCTCTTTCTTTCTTTCTTCTTTCTTTCCTTTTCTCTTTATTCCCCTCATGACTCATTTGAACATTGAGACTTTGGCTCAAGATTTAAATATACCCATTCACCACTCAGGACGTTGGTTTAAAGACGACCAAGGACGAACATTGATATTGCGAGGCGTCAACGTCTGTGGTTCTTCAAAGCTTCCTACCCGTCCTTATCCAGGCTCGACTCACTTGTATGACGAAAACCTCTTTTGGGATCATCGCAATGTCAGCTTTATCGATCGCCCTTTCCCTCTCAAGGATGCTCATGAACACTTTAGTCGCTTGAGAAACTGGGGACTCACGTTGATTCGTCTTTTGGTACCATGGGAGAGCATAGAACACGCTGGCCCTGGATCATACGACGAAGAGTACATTGATTACTTGCGAGAATTAATAAAGATGATGCCCAAATATGGGCTCAAGTGTATCATCGATCCACACCAAGATACAGTAAGTCTTTTATACTAGCCCCAAACATGCCCTTCCCAATCAAACATACAGTATATATAGTGGTCTAGATTCTCGGGTGGCTCAGGAGCTCCAGGATGGACATTTGAAGTAGCTGGCCTTAATATCAAAAATTTTAAAGAAACAGGCGCTGCCTATGTACACAATACTAATGCTGTGCCTGGTGATCCGCTACCAATGGTAATCAAAGCCAATTACGCATCAATGCATCCTCATGTGTTCTTTATATATAGGTCTGGCCAACAAACTATACAAAACTAGCTTCATGTACCATGTTTACTCTCTTCTTTGCTGGTGATACCTTTGCTCCCAAACGAACCTTTCAAGGACAAACAATTCAACAGTTTCTAAATGACCATTTCATTCGCGCCTATGAGCATTTGGCTCAACGTTTGGTTGATTTGGATGCTGTCCTGGGGTTTGAATTTATGAATGAACCACATCCTGGATACATTGGGCTAGACCACCTTGATTCATTTGATCCAATTGTAAACTTGTTCTTTGGAGATTCACCTAGTCCATTACAATGCTTTGCTTTAGGTGCTGGTATTCCTCAGTCTGTAGGTGTCTATGTCAAGTCATGGCCATTCCCCACAAAAAAGTCTCATGACCGTGTGATTAATGCGAGTAAAGCATCCGCCTGGGTTGATCACTGCATATGGAAAGAGCATGGTGTCTGGAAAGTGGATGATCATGGAAATCCTCAGCTAGTGAATACACATTATTTTTCAAAGCATCCAGTCACGGGCGAAAAAGTATCATTCTACAATGACTTTTACAAACCTTTGGTCAATCGATATGTAAAAGCGATACAAGCAGTCAAAAAGGAATACTATTGTCTAGTAGAACCTTTAGCAAACGAAGTAAGGGGATAAGTGTGCGTTCATGATTACAATACAAATACTTTTTATTTAGAGACCTCCTGTCTATGATGAAGATGACTACCATCACAGGGTTATCTTTTCTCCACATTGGTATGATTTGAATTGCGTTTTTTACAAGAAATTTAATGGGAAAATAACTCACGATGTCCAGCACTTGCAGAGGGTATATGTTTTACACAATTTTTCTATACATTATCTCAAACATTTTTTAAAAGGGTGGAAATGTTTTGAAGGCTACTTATTTTGGTAAAAGCGGCGCCAAGAAGAACTATAGAGGCCAAATCAGGAATATCAAAGAAGACGGTATAAAGAACATGGGAGAAAAGCCGTGCATTCTTGGCGAAGTAGGTATTCCTATGGACTTGAATAACCGGGTAGCTTTTGCGGATGATGATTACTCAAGTCATATTGATTTTATGGATTCCGTCCTTTACGCACTTGAGACAAATTTGATGAGTTTTATGTAAGTTTGTTTGTGTCTTTAAACACAACCGAACTCATTGTTGTTTTAGATTATGGAACTATGATGTTTGTAATGACCATGAATATGGTGATCACTGGAATGGAGAAAACTTTTCTATTTACTCTGCAAAAAAGGCAAAGGAAGATTACTTGGAACATGATGATGAGAAAAGCGCATTGTCAAAAAGACACCTGTATGATGGCGGAAGAGTGCTTGAAGCTGTCTTGGTTTGTATACGTACACAATCAAAGAGAAATATAGCTAATCTTATTCCCTAGCGCCCATATGCAGTCAAGGTTGCGGGTACTCCTGTATCAGCCGAATTCAATCTGGACACTCTTCAATATACCTTTTCTTTTATTCCCCATGGTAATACGGAACATAGCAAGGTGACTGAAATATTTGTACCTTATCTTCATTACGGGAACAAGACCATAAATACCAAAGTCAACGTTGGTGAATGTTATTATGATGAAGAAAAGCAAACACTCTATCATTACTATAAAGGTGACGAAGCACCTAAACAAGTGACAATCGAACTTGGCGTGATTACACCACAATCATGCACCGTCATGTAATTACCCTCTCTCTCCTTGAAAATTTAAAGCTCAGAATACAAATACCAATTTATTACCCTTCATCTATTTCTTTTTTTCCCCTTTCTTTGCATCCATCATAATGAGTAAGGTACATAATTTAGATGACCCATATGATTTGAGAGTACGTAATCTTACGTTACCTAAAGAGGCCCTATGTATCACCTTCAACCGGAGCAAGAAAACTTGGGGGTCTAACCAGCACAACTCGTTCACCCAATGTTAGTAATGTATTTTCTCATGTCAGGCCTTCAACTGGATCCTCACCTTTTCATCATCGATTGAAAAGAATTACTTTATCTGATGAGGATGAAGAGCAACAAGATGAATCTATCTATGGCATATCTGAATCATTTAAGAGATATGAACTAATGACAGAATTGTAACAAACAAAACAAGAGTGAAGTAATCAATATTCATGTCGTGCATTTTTTTTATAGCATCAATCTAAAGAATCCTAATCATTGCCCACTTGGAGTATACGTTTTACCTTCTTCAGAGAATTTATACAGTAGGTTTATAGTTATTTAACGTCATTGGCATTATAATATACAAGTATATATAGTTTGGTATGGTGTGATTTTTGTACATCAAGGTTACTATCAGTCTGGAGCATTCAAATTTAGATTGGCTATACCTGAGAGCTACCCAGAACATCCACCTGCGGTCACATTTATGAGCGATATGTTCCATCCTTTGGTAGATGGAGGAGGCAATTTATCCATATCTCAACAATTCCCTACTTGGAGACCATACGAGGATTATATATTTCACATACTTCATTATATCAAGAACATATTCAAAAAAAATATACTAGACAGATTAATTGACAAGCACTGCTTCAACAAGGAAGCATATCGACTGCAAGTATTAAGCATGCAGACATAACATAGTCAACTCATCATAATTTATATACATTAGTTATAGAACAGATATTAAAATATTTAGTAAGCTTGCACAGCAATGCGCTCAGCTATCAATCACAGAATCCTATTTACTTGATCATTTCCCAGACGATAACATGATTCGCTTTTCTCCTGTCAGTGAACCAAAGTTTGGTAAGTTTCTCTTGTTTATTTATTTGTATACATATATTTGACTTTTTGTTATCTATAGACGAACTTTGGTCTCAACTTTTAAAGCAGTAAAAGATGTGGCTCTTTCATTATACCCGTATTCTGTTTACATTCTTTTTTTTTTTCGGAGAAATAAACAATCAATAAGAGATAGGATGTCGTGGCATTTGATAATATGAAGCTTGTACTGAGAGGGTAAATGAACCACGAGCCCCAGAATTGAGACACATATATAAATTAGTAAATGGGATATGCATATATTCTCAAATACATACCAAAACAAAATGAAAAAGAGGAATAAAAAAAAAAAACAGACGTATCAATAAAGTTAGTATTCTCCTATAATCATTTTTTCAAGTAAAACTTACCCTAGGTATTATTACCAGCGGTAATAGGCTTAACAGCGTTTCCTGTACAGAAAGCTACAGCAAGTTGATTGAATTAATCAGTCTGCGATGGACTGATATTTCTGTTGAATTGAGGGAATGTTGTTCCAAGCAGTATAATCGCCATCCCAGACAAGCCAATAGCAACAGCACTCAGTGTATCTCTAGCATGAGTGTTTTGACCTGCTTTTACTGACGAACAGGACGAGGAATACCAATACTTGCAAATCTTTGGGAGGAACGACAACAGCACAGGACAAAAACGGTTTCCTTGATGAGGAGGAAATACAGGCAAACTCTTCACTGCTTCTACCGGTAAGCTCAAAATGTAGCAATCTACCATACGATTTGTGCCCCATCTACTGACCATCTTTTGCTGGTCACTTGAGATATTCTCTTGAGCAATCATGTTCAGTGCACTCTTACGATTAGCATGTGTGATCTTGGAGGCATGAATATCAACAAGTTTAAAGTATCGACATAGATTTTATGCTGAGCTCTGTATGTAATTGGCGTAAATCTATCATCTCCCTTGAAAACTACTTTTCATACCAGTTTTCACGCGAGTGAAGTCCGGGAAAAGCTCGTTCTCGAAGTGGAATCTTGAAAAAAGGTTTATTGCCAAAGCACCGGCAGAACATACTTCAACATCATGATGTCGAACAGACGAGCCATATTCAATCCTACCACGTTGGCTGGTTTTTCCAAAAGTGATAGTTGCAACCAAAGCAATGCATTCTGATATCCCTTGATCTTCTAGTACAAGCGAGAACAGATCAGCAAACTACATTCCAAGCACTGTTTGGCAACAACGAAGTATGGCATGACTGATTAGCCAAGAGAATCATTCTTCTTAGTCAAGAAATAGCCACTAACTTCTTCCATATCTTGTTTGGTGTAGTCATCGTTTAATGTATTTTTTCCTCGATCTTCAAAGTTTTGCTTGCTACTCTTGACCTTTTCTTTTTCGAGAGTATCCAGAAAAGCCCTAACTAGAGGTCTTCTTGCAGGATCATGGGGGGGGGTTTAAGCCAAGTGCTTTTTGCTTGCTGTACATATCTGCGATATATTTGACATAGGCGAGGGCTGACTCTCTGCCTAGAGCAATAGAGGCACCATCTGGATTTTTTCTAAGCTTTCGACCTTGCTTCATGACATATTCTGCAAGGAAATAGCTAAGCTTTTGGTTAGTGATAATCTCTCCATCACCAAGTGTTTGTTCAAGGCATCATTTCTATGTTTAAACAGCGTAATTGGATTTTCAAACCTTTTCTTCATTATTATTTTCTAGAATTACCTTCCACTCTTCTTTGGCTGAATATGTCTTAATAGTGTTCACAGAACGATGAGTCATATTTTTGGCAATGATCATTTGGTTACTATAGTGCATAGCTGAATTATTGTCAATCATGCGCTGAGCGCCTTCATCATTCACAGCAAGACGATTGTTCATCTGGTTATTCATGTTAAACTGGAGTATCAATACACTATTTATAAATACTAAAAAGAGAAAACATAGCATAAAGATAGGACTTATAATAGTTTCAAAGAGATTAATATTGAACTAAAAGTCTATCTCTCTCTTTTATAACTTTTTGAAGTCTTGATGCCTTGGCTTTGTTAGTTACAACATTAACAAAATAAGCTGAACCACATCTTATTGGATAAGCTGTCTTCTAAACGTTATGAGTTACAGATGAGTCTTTGTAGGTTATTACTACGGTAATTTTTAAGGTATTTTTTATTTTTAGGCTGACAGACTAAAGGAAATCTACCAAGGATCTTTTGAGTTCTGACAGGTATTCTTTTGATTCAGAGTTGAGTCTAAAGCTTGTACTAGCTGTGGGTGTTGATATTGTTGCTGATATTGTTGATGATGCGGATAGTACATCTGTGGCTGCGGATTTGGCCAGTGGTAATGCAACTGAGCATCCTCTCTTTTACTCGGTTTCATTAAAGTAGCACATAGTCCTAACAGAATCCATGCTACACATAAGACAATCGTACCTAACCATACTCCATCCCATAATATACATCTATATTAATTAGCTCCTCTGTTATTGCTCTTCTCGATTTACCTTTGATACAGAATGGGATATGTCGCATCTGTCTGTTGATTTAACGTTGAGCAATAAGTGATCAACCCTCTAGCGGGTCTTTTGAATTCGACAATACCATTCGTCCAAGGCTCCTGCCCACTAAGAAGGGTTGTTGCTAGGACAGTAGCGATTAACAGTATAGCATTGACTATACTTAGACATTTATCGCCTCGTAAGATATGACCACGTCGACAACAGGTTGCATGTGTACAGATTGCAAAGGAACTTAGCATAGATATACACAATGTAATGTACCAATTTAAATACTATTGAATCATTTTAAGAACAACAAAAAAAAGCAAGTTAACTTTCAAGAGTATACCTGCCAGTGTCCTGCATTTAACCATCCTGGGATATGCGTCTATGAATTATATTACTACGTCTGTAAACAAGTTTTTTTTTTTTTGTTTTCCCCACTTTTTGTTGGTATTTTGAAAGTAAGAAGCATTGTGTGAAATGACAGCCGAGACAAAATAAGCTTAAAATAAGTATTGCATAGCGCGTGATATTAATAAAAAATAATGATGGCATATGGAAGTAACAATAATGAAGAAAGAAAACCCCACTCTCCTTTCAGGCACAATTCTCCTTTTATCATACTTGAAATACTCCTATTTTTCCATTCCTTAAAAGATAAATGCTAAAATCATTTTATTCTTAGGCAGAAACAGCCTTGAAGTATTCGGAAAGACGACCCTTTTGAGGAACGAACTTGACATAAGAACCATCAGGCTTGATGAGACCCTTGGAGCGAGCTTCGATATAATCTTCACGGTCAAGAGGAGTGAAACCCCACTTCTTGGAGATAATAATCTTTTGTTGACCAGGGAACTTGTACTTGCAACGTCTCAAGGCTTCAATAACAACAGCCTTGTTGGAGTCCTTGGAACGGACGGAGAAGATGATTTGACCAATGTTGACACGAGCAACCAAACCGTTGGGCTTACCGAAAGCACCACGCATACCAGTTTGCAAACGATCTGCACCAGCACAAGACAACATCTTGTTGATACGAGTGACGTGGTAAGGGTGGACACGGATACGCATGTGGAAGGAGTCCTTACCAGAGGTCTTGGACATGTACTTGTTGGCACAGATACGACCAGCTTCAAGGGCTTCGGCAGAAAGTTGTTCGTATTCGTTAGAGACCAAGTGGATACAGAGAGGGAAGTCGTCAACAGATGCCTTCTTACGACCTAAATCGTAAATTCTCAACTTGGCGTCAGGGACACCACGACAGTATCTAGACTTGGGGTAAGGCTTGTTCTTACAGTAACGATAGCAACGAGCAGGACGACGACCCATTTTTACAAGTTACTATTAAATGTTTAGTTGATACATGTCTGAATGTGTATATTTGTGTATAAGGAGAAAAAGAATAAAGAAAATAGCTGTGGTTGTTTTTGATGTAGAAAGCAATTGAAAGATTTCATGCCTCTGCTTTGAATTGCTGTTGAATGCATAATTTGATGTATATCAATTGCTGTTCATGATCTGATTGTACTCTTTTATAAACGCTTCTCCTCTTTTGTTACAAAGGGTGGATGCAAGTATATTTCTACAGCTGCTTTGCTTTTCACATTCTTTCCTTTTTCTTTTATCCTTATACAAATGGATGGATGGATCGATGTTTTACCTTTATGTCAAAGGGGGGAAAGAGTATACAGCTGTCAGCACTGCTTTGATTGTTAAGGAGAGACTGGTCGGATATTCAATTAGTTACAAATAGACTCCGGTTCGGACATGCTCCATCTTTAGATTGAGCTCAGTTGCTTTTCCCTCTTAACAAAAGCCTCGATTTGATAGGCACAATTGCACTATTTTATTAAAAATAAATTCCAGAAAGAGGATGAAGTTATGGCGTGTATGAAAAAAATGATTGGTGCATATTAAAAAAATATTTACGCAAAGGTTAAAAATAAAATGTGTGCAAAAGGAGACGACATACAAATGAGAGTGATAAGTACCAAGAAAAGAATATAAAGAATTATACAGTTAGTTATGTAAGAAAATTATTATATATAACTTACCCCGAAGGCATCTAGATGTGTCCTAGCGATAGCTAGGACGGAGAATCATCGTCTTAGCGTATTCTAGTTCTTGGTTACTCCTGATCGTCCACTCTTCTTCGACGTCTTGTAGGAACAACAGCAGCCCGGTGAAACCTATGAGGAACCATGCCATTACGTCGAAGTCCACGAAGGGTGTACATGTAATTGAAGCAAGCAGCAACATCCTTGTTCCATAAGCGATATCTATCTGGTGCTGCCATGGCGGATCTACAGTATAGATTGGTACATCTACAAACAATGTTCAATCAGTATAAAATCATCCAAATGGTTAATGTGTTATTACCTTAAAAGACCATGACAGACAACCGTAGAATATCGCTCTCGTTGATACGGTCGTGGGTTTGGAACACGACGGAACGTGCGGAGGCTTTCGTTGCGGCATGTTGGACAGCACCTACTGGTCTTGTACTCGTCTATAAGATAGACTTAGAACCCAGCTTCTTGAGGAGTCTTCGGAAACCAAGGCCACGGATGGGCTCATGATACCTAGCATGGGGAGCGGGCCAGTTTCCCATCACAAACATGGCGTCTTCTCCAAACTTGGCGCGTAAGTCTTGAATAAGCTTTTGATCGGCACGTTATTAGTTGAAGTACGCTGAAAGACGGGACATTCATTATCCTGGTTTATGATGGTATGTCCATAGAATCAACTGAGAACGCCAGACTGCTCAAATCTGGCTTGAAGGAAACGGCTAAAGCCTTCTACAGATATGGTGCTGCTTGGCTGTTGAGAAAGGGCTTGCTCAGCTTGAACGACATCAGGATCCTGGGCTTTGAAACCTTGCAAGATTCGACGGTACTTTTTGGTTTTCCACGTCTTGTCTTGCTGTTGTTTAGTGTACTGAAATTGCACTGGTTGCTCTGGTGTAGAATTTTCGCGTACAAAATACAACACATCTCTTCTTCCTGGATCCACAGCGACGCATCGACCAGAAATCTCTTGATAATTTCGCCCAGTTAGATTGGTGATGTAGGAGGTAGCTTCATATTCTACCGTGAACCTTGCCGTGTATCTTGTTTGCCTGTCGAGCCTCTTCTTGAAAATTGTGACACCAACGCTATCAGTTTGAATAGTGCTACGGAATCTAAGCTGTCCATCTTCTTGCGGCTCGAGGGCTTTTGAATCAAGGTTGACAACTCGGCGCCAGTAGTTCAGTTTATCAGCAGCATTAGACCATCGGATTCCCAGGATGCTTTGAATGACAAGTTACACTCAGTTCTTACAAAGTTGTAGACAGTGCTTTTAGAGACCTTGAGGTCCTGAAGCTTTTGAAGTAGTCGCTCCATTACTTGCTCCAAGACGGCTGAAGGATTTTCATCTATATACTCCAAGATCACTTGCTTGTGTTCTTCATGAAGTATACGCGAGCGACCGGTTTTCTTGTGCTTTATAAAAAATACTCTCAGGATCTGTTTTGTACATTTGAGTCCATCTTTGAGCTGTGCAAATATGAATACCTAATTGTTTTGCAGCAGCTGAAGCACTCATAACTTTCTCAAACATCAGTTTAAAGAATCTAACTTTGTCTTGATCCGTATAAAGTGTGTACGCTCGCTTACTCGACGCCTCCTTCATGCAAACATCTGGGTCATCTTTTGCATCCTCATCTGCCATAGAGCCTACATCGATATTATTCTCCTGAGGTTTATTATGCAAATGCTGAGTGTGTGAACTAACTGTCTCTAAAGCATATCGCTCTTCATCAATGATGTAGTCCATAGGCTCAGGTCTACCGTACTCATCAACTGCATTACTGTGCACGCCTTCATAGAAAATTTGAAAGCTCATATTGTAATACTCGATTTTTAATGAGAAAGGGGGTAAAAAAAAGGAAAAAAGAGAACTGACAGTGCTGTCATGCTTAATATACCCAAATTTTGTACGACAAAGCTTCTACATACACGACATTTAGCTTGTCAACAAGCGAAACCAACCAATGGTTAACGCGACATTAGAATTTAACAAGCGCGAATTTTACTTTTGGCATCAGTGTCAATTTTTGGAAATACAGTATAGCAATTAGGGTTTAAAAAACCATTGAATATATGGGCAATTATGACAATGTATCAACTATAGCTACATTTATTTCAATGTATTATCTCAATCATACTTATTCTGCTACAAGTTCAATGCATAAATGAACAAAGGGGGACATGTCAAAGATTTGGCTGCCTTTTTTTTTTTTTGGTTCGTCATTTAACACTCCGGTGAATGACGTATCGTCCAAGGTTGCTTGCGCGTTCAATTTTTTGTTTATTGTCGCGAAGTAACTGTGCTTTGTTATTTTCTTTTACACAAGAAAACTTATAATCATCCAAAATGGTCAACGAGAAGAAAGAAGAAACACCTGTTAAGGATACAAAAGTTGAGGATAAGAACAAGGATAAAAATGGCAAGAAAGAAGAAGAAGAAGAATTGGTAACTGATCTCATTTAAAGCATCTTTAAACTAACTCGACCTTAGTCTGAGGAAGATCAACAGTTAAAGGCTGAATTAGAGCTTATGGTTGAAAGATTACAGGTATGCACATTACCATACATGTTTATTGGGAAAGCTAAGTTTGCAATGCTTTTAGGATGAAAACAACGAGCTCCATCGTCCTGCACTTGAACATCTACGTACAACCATTCGTACTTCCACCAGTTCAATGACATCCGTACCAAAACCATTGAAATTTCTCAGCAAATTCTATCCTTCATTAAGAAAACTTCACGAGTCTTGGGCAGAATCTGCTGACAAGAGACTGTTTGCTGATATTTTATCTGTGCTTTCCATGAGCTATGGTGAAGAAGGACAACGAGAAACGTTAAGATACAGATTTATTGGATCTACAGATGAAGATATTGGCTCTTGGGGACATGAATACGTGAGACATCTGTCAGCCGAAATTATACAAGAATATCAAGCACGCTTGGAAAACGATCAATCTACCAAAGAACTGATTGACCTCGCTTTGGACATTGTTCCATTTTTTCTCAAGCATAATGCAGAAGCAGATGCTGTTGATCTTTTACTTGAAGTTGAGTCAATTGATCAGATCATTCGTTTTGTAGATAAAAATACATATGAACGCGTTTGTCTTTACATGGTCAGGTAGGTTATAGAAAGAGCAAATATCAAGAAAAATGTCTAAAAAGTATTTAGCTGTGTTAATTTATTGGCTCCTCCTGATGACCTCGAGTTCCTCCGAACTGCACGCACCATTTACCGTCAACAAGAAAAGTATGCTCAAGCACTTAATTTGGCCATCCGTATCGGCAATATTGATCTTATTAAAGAAGACTTTGAACAATGTCCTGATCCGTAGGTATAATCTCTATCTTAACAATACAGATTCACTCATATGCTCTTTATGATACAGTTTAGTAAAAAAACAAATGGCATTCCAGCTTGCACGTCAACAAATCTACATTGAAACAGACGATGCAGATCTTAACGCTTGCATCAACAATACAAATCTCTCAAAATATTTCCTTTCTTTAGCTCGCGAATTGGATGTCATGGAGCCAAAGGTGCCTGAAGATATCTACAAGAGTCATTTGGAAAACCACAGTAAGTGATGATTGCTACATAACTTATGTATCTAAATAATCATCTACAGGAACTGCCTTTAGCAGTAATATTGATTCTGCTCGCAATAACTTGTCATCCACCTTTGTTAATGCCTTTGTAAATGCAGCTTTTTGTAAGGATAAGCTGATGGGAACTGAGGATGAAAATGATTCACCTTGGATTTACAAGACGAAAGAACACGGCATGACGAGTGCAACTGCATCTTTAGGTCTTATTTCTTTATGGGATATTGAAGCTGGATTAAGCACAATCGATAGATATATGTACTCTACGGATGACAACATTAAGGCTGGTGCTTTGCTTGCTATTGGTATCTTGAATACTGGCGTGCGTGAAGAAAGTGACCCTGCTTTGGCTTTGTTATCCGAACATTTAGAAAGTGGAAGTGTTGCAGTTAAACAGGCTGCTATTTTTGGGTAAAGAAAAAGACGCATACCAATCATTTGATATTAACTGTTTAATAGCCTTGGTCTTGCCTATGCTGGCTCATCTCGTCCTGAGCTCTCTGATTTGCTTTTGCCCATCGTTTCTGATACTTCTTTATCTATGGAACTTTCTTCTATGGCAGCCTTGTCTTTAGGTATGATCTTTGTTGGATCTTGTGATGGTGAAATTACCAGCACGATCTTACAAACCATGATGGAACGCGAGGATCAATACCTCAGGGAATCCTGGTCACGTTTTATGGCCTTGGGTTTGGGCCTTTTGTACCTTGGCAAACAAGATGCTTCTGAAGCTACATTAGAAACACTAAAGGCAATCGAGCATTCGCTTGGTAAGCAAGCTGAAGTATTAGTGGAAGCCTTATCATATGCTGGTACGGGTAATGTGCTGAAGGTGCAAAAGATGCTTCATTTGTGTAATGATCACTTGGATAAGGAGAATGAAGATGACACATTCCAAGGATTTGCTACACTTGGTGTTGCATTGATCGCCATGGGTGAAGAGGTTGGCTCTGAAATGTCCTTGCGTACATTTAATCATTTGGTAAGGAAAACAAAGTTTGTGATTTATAAGGTATTAATCTTTCATAGATGCATTATGGTGAACCTACAATCAGAAAAGCCGTTCCTTTAGCATATGGTCTTTTATGCGCATCCAATCCCCAAGTTAGCATTTTGGACACCCTCAGTAAATATTCACACGACAATGATGGTGATGTGGCTATTAGTGCCATCTTTGCTATGGGTCTTGTGGGTGCTGGTACCAACAATGCTCGTCTGGCACAAATGCTGCGACAACTGGCCAGCTTCTATCACAAGGATGCATCAAGTCTGTTTATGGTTCGCATTGCTCAGGGCCTTTTGCATATGGCTAAGGGCACTATGACATTAAATCCTTTCCACACTGATCGACAAATTATGTCTCCTGTTGCCCTTGCGGGTTTATTGACAAGTATCATCGCCTTTACTGATCACAAGACATGTAAGCCAAACAAAAGTGACTACAAACATATGGACTAAACTATTCTATAGACATCTTTGGCAGATATCATTATTTGTTATATTCACTTGTAACAGCCATGTATCCTCGATTCCTTATCACGTTTGATGAATCACTTGAAAGCTTACCAGTAACTGTTCGTGTTGGCCAAGCAGTTGATGTTGTTGGTCAAGCCGGCCGTCCCAAGACCATTACTGGTTTCCAGACACATTCTACACCTGTTCTTCTTGCTCACTCGGAGCGTGCTGAACTTGCTACAGAAGAATGTAAGTGATCCAATGTAATTATGCATGTATGTATATTAATGTCATTATTAGATTTACCTTTGGCGCCTGTCTTGGAAGGAATTGTGTTGCTAAGAAAAAATCCAGAATACATGGAAGAGGATAAAGAGTAGAGAGATTAAATGAGCTTTATTAATAAAATGTAAATGTTTCCTGATCTTTCTTTTTTTTTTTTTTAAACAAGACTAAACTACATGAAGGGAGGACAGTGATGTACCTATTGACTATCTATCCGACTTTGTTTTATGTGCGTAGTATTTGATCAAGTTTATTATATTATATCTAAGCATCCTCATTGCGTCGTCTACGTTTTGCAAGAGGCTTTGACCAAGGTGAGTCCTTTGTTGATGTGTCTTGATCAACCAAGTGTGTGTACTTTGTACGACCTGCTAAACCAAAATTTTTGACTTGCATAACTTCTGGTAACAGTTCTTTATTACGAACTTCATCCACTGTAGGTGCAGTATAATCACGTCTAAAGATCTCGTCTTCTGTGTTTTGATAGAATGCACCCTTGTGGTAGTATTTTTGTAAGAATGTATACTGTCCTTTTTCCTTCTTTCTTGTTTCTTCTGCCTTTTGTAGATCTTCCTTTAAACGAACTTCTTCTGGCAACTCTCTTCTACGTTGTATTTCCTCTTCTTCTCTCTCTCGTCTATATGCAATTATTAGTTATATAACACTAAAAGAATAAGGATGGCAACTTACGCAATACGAGCTTCTCTATCACGCTTAATACGAGCCAATTCTCTTAGCTTCCATGCTTCATACTCTGCTTCCTCATCCACTTTGTCTGTATCATCTGGTATATCATCGTATTCAGACAAGTCTTTATTCAATGCTTCCTCTCTTTCACGTTTCAATTCCTCAGCCAACATATTATGAGATTGTCTCTTTCTTTCTTCTAATTCCTCTTCTAAGCGTCTCTCTCGCTCCTCTCGTTCTTTAGCCAATTGTTCTTGCTGCAAGATAGTCTCTCGTTTGGCCCTAAGATATAATAATTAGCTATACACAAAAATCAAGTACATTGAGTAGAAAATTACTTTGGTATAAATACAGGTTTTGGTAAACGAGCGAGTGTGTCTTCCTCTTCGCTTGAG
This sequence comes from Rhizopus microsporus ATCC 52813, assembly GCF_002708625.1. NCBI lineage: Eukaryota > Fungi > Mucoromycota > Mucoromycetes > Mucorales > Rhizopodaceae > Rhizopus > Rhizopus microsporus. The sequence goes on along the minus strand of NW_019671929.1, from coordinate 241,795 downwards.
GATTCGTATTCACTTGATTCTTCTTCTTCTTCTTCCTCTGACTTTTGTTCTTCTTCTTCCTCTTCGTCTTCTTCAACATTTTGTACTAATGCATCTTGTTGTTCCAAAGCTCTTTGTTTTAATCGCATACGTTCCCTGGCCTTTTCTTGTTCATCTTCATCGTCGTCTTGGACATGACGTCTTCTTGCAGATCTGTCTTGGTCATCTAGTTGTAATTGTTGCAACCTTCGAAGTCTTCTATCTGTACTTGCCTCTTGTTCAGATATCGTAGTCTGTTTGATTCCAGTGCGGACCTCTTTTTGAGCAAATGTCAATTCTGCCTTGGTGGTTTGTGGTTGTTTCTGCTGTTGTTGTTGTTGCTCTTCATATTCTTCTTCGGAATCAGATAATTCATCAACATAGTTTTCGGGCACTTGACCAGCTCTGTATCGTTTAACAGGAGCTTTTGGTTTTGGAGTATTTTTAGCAGGTGATCTAAAAGACATTTTGCGAAGATAAAAAAAAAAAGAAACAATTTTTTAAAAGGAGACAGAGATAGAATGACTACTGTCCTTTATAAGCTAAAGCGAATGATTGATTTCCCTCTAATAGAGCATATATTGAAAGAATTTCTTAGATCATAAAAGTATACCAGATCTTTTGCTTGAGTTATCCAGCAATACATGATTGAGTAAAGCTGAGAGTGTTACAAAAAAGAGTTTATTTATTGTTAAACATTCTTTTTGAATCTTTTCATCAGTCTTGAAAATAATCCGAGTTTAGATGGCCTCTTTTCACTATAAGTTGGATTAAAAAAGTGAGAGAAAGATTGGGCTGATTTCTGGTCATCTACTGTTGTATAAATGATCAGATTATCTGCATTTTTAGGTACTGAAATGCTTCGAATCATCGGTGAACTGACTATAGTAGGTGAAGAGTAGAATGAACGGGATATTTTCCAGTTTTCTTTTGGTTGAAGAGAGGGTTGGGTTCGCCTAGAAATGATAGAGGGAGACCTATTGAATATGTCGTCTCTGTCATTTATAATAGAAATATCGGATAAAGGAGAGATATGTTGTATGTTATCTCTACTCTTGACTGAAGTATTCGCCTGTGATCTGTTTATTTTTTGGACATGGATCCTTCCTTGTTCATTTTCATAATCATTATTATGACTACTCCAATGATTTCTTAATGGCGACGAATTCAACACACGATAACCGTTTTGCCTCATTCTTTCTAAATGAGAGTTAGTAAAAGTATCCAGGCGTAGAGTAAAGTTATCGTTGTCCCATGGAAACGATATATCTTCTTCTTCAATCTTTTGTTCTTTATAATAAGAACGTGTCATTCAGTTAATATTTTAAAATAAAGAAGAGATGGTCTCTTTATTGTTTAAGACAATAGGTCTTTTATGTCGTGAAATGTTGTCAGTAGATCATACTCTTTAACCACACAGGTTCAATTCCGGTTATTCTCATCTTTTATATGGTCTTTATATTTATTTATTTACAACAATGTTTGTGTTTAATAAAGCATACGAGTCTTGATATTGGCAGGAGTTGCAAGAATAGCATTATAGAGTGATTCCAAATGCTCCTGTGTGACATTTGAAATATCTGCCATTACATATGCAACATCACCTTTAGAATCTGAGTATTGTTTTTCTACGTTATGGTCAGCAAAGATTTCATTGATAACCTATTAAAAAAAAGAAATGAGTTGATATTCACATGGTTAGTAACTAACTTACCTTGAGGACACCAGGGATATTACGGTGAATGTAAAGTACACGAACAGTGTCTTTATCATCTTGTGAGATTGCACGAAGATCAATTTCGGGAAAGTTGACAGCGCCGACAGAACCACCTTCATTAATAAATTTGATCAGAGCAGTCGATACTTCAACACCAATCATACTTTGTGCTTCTTCAGTGGAGCCACCGATGTGGGGTGTCATGATTAAATTTTTAGCACTCAACAAGTCAGGGTAATCATTAAAGTTGGGACCATTAGCAGCAGGTTCTTTGGGATAGACATCAATAGCAGCACCAGCAAGATGACCAGAATGTAAGGCCTTTGCAAGAGCAGGGATTTGAACCACAGTACCACGAGCATTATTTAAAAGATAGGAACCCTTCTTCATTTTCATGATTTCACGTTCACCGATCATATTCTTAGTTTCTTCTGTCTCAGGAACATGCAAGGATACAAAGTCTGAAATCTCTAAAAGTTCATCCAGGGAATCCACAGGCTTAGCTTGACCCAAAGGCATGATTTGGAGTACATCATAAAAATAGACAGTCATACCCATAGCCTCAGCTAACACAGAAAGCTGAGAGCCGATATGACCGTAACCAACGATACCCAAAGTCTTGTGTCTGATTTCATAACAGTTTTTAGAGACCTTATTCCAAATACCTTGATGCATTTCCGTGTTACGGTCACCCAGTTGACGTGCAAGTGCGATCAATTCACCAATGACTAATTCAGCAACGGATCTTGAATTACTGAAGGGTGAATTAAATACAGCGATCTATTATTATAGGATGACTATAAGTGACTTTCTCTTGGTCATAGATGATAATATCTACTTACACCCTTATTAGCCGCATGCTTAAGATCTACTTGATTTGTTCCAATACAAAAGCAGCCAATAGCCAACAGATTCTTGGCTTCATCTAATACTGCCTTTGTAAGCTTTGTCTTGGAGCGAATACCGATAACATGGACATCTTTGATCTTTTCGATAAGCTCATCACCAACCAATGCCTTGGTATAAGTTTCCACCTGATTCTTTTGTTTAATACAATTCATAATGTCATCAATGTATTTACCTGATAACCTTGCTTCTTGAATGCTTCAACAGCAGTAACATTCACATTTTCCAACAAGAGCACCTTGACTTCAGCCGTATTAAAAGGTCTAAGGACCTTTGGCTTTGTTTGAGTAAAAGATGAACCACGGTTACGAGTTCCTTGTTGTGTTTCTACTGCCATTTTTTTTTTCTTTTAATAAAATTTATATGTAAAAAAAGAAGCAAGAATTATCAATTAGATTTGACAAGTCATTTTATGTTACTGTTACTGTTGTATTCTATTTAAACTCCATGCATTCACGGAGATATCATCTTGTGTCATCGACAAATGATTTGATTGGACCAATGGTTTGATCAAAATTAGATTCTTATATGCACACATATCAATGTACATAGACACTTTAAAGCATTAAAGAGCATCTTTTTTTTTTCTTTTTCTTTTTAAACAAAAAAGATGGGAAAATATATAACATTTCAAACACTTAAACAATTGCCTCCAGAGCTGGCCAAGAACAAGCTTGTGAAGCTGATATCTGATCAGAATATTACCATTATTCCAGAATTTACCTTAGAATCTGGTGTTCAACTTCGAAATATACCTATTGCCTGGAAATCATGGGGTAAACTGAATGAAGAAGCTAATAATTGTATGGTTATATGCCATGCTTTGACAGGCAGTGCTGATGTGGAGGATTGGTAAAAGGAAAAAAAAAGGATGGTTAGAATCACTTTACTAAGTCATTTATATCAGGTGGGGTCCATTGATAGGCCCTAAAAGAGCATTTGATCCTACCAAGTTCTTTATCATCTGTTGTAATGTCCTTGGTTCTCCTTATGGATCTGCTTCTCCACTCACTATTAATCCAGAAACTGGGAATATATATGGCCCTGAATTTCCTTTAGTCAGCATAAGAGATGATGTTAATCTCCATCGCTTGATACTGGATGATCTCGGTGTTAAACAGGTCGCAATCTGTATCGGCGGCTCCATGGGTGGAATGCAAGTACTGGAGTGGGCACAGTTGGGTAAAGAATACGTGCGTTCTATTGTGCCTATTGCGACATCAGGACGTCATTCTGCTTGGGGTATCAGCTGGGGAGAAGCCCAAAGACAGTCAATTTACAGTGATCCAAGTTATGGTAAGGTAAAAGACAGTAGAAAAAAAGATCGGAATTGTCTTATATACGTTGTATTAGCTGAAGGATACTATAGTGAGGACAGTCAGCCTGTCGTTGGTCTATCTGCCGCTCGTATGTCTGCATTACTCACTTATCGTTCACGTAATTCATTCGAATCAAGATTTGGACGAAAGGCGGCAGATCTTAAATCACCCAACAGACCCAGCTCACCAGCCGAAGCAAACCGCATGATTCATAATGATGGACATCGGGCATCTACTGTCCAGACAGGAACGGAACATGTTACAATTAATGATCCGCCCATGCCAACTCCCTTTGTTTTCTCTGCTCAGTCCTATCTTCGATACCAAGGAAATAAGTTTGTAAACCGTTTCGATGCCAACTGCTATATTGCTCTCACTCGCAAAATGGACTCGCATGATCTCTCTAGAGGAAGAGAGGAGAGCTATCATGACATTTTAGCGGCGACTGATCAACCTGCACTAGTGATTGGTATTGAATCAGATGGTTTGTTTACTATATCAGAACAGTATGAATTAGCTGAAGGAATGGCAGATACAGAAATGGTCGTTATTGACTCCCCTGACGGTCATGATGGATTCTTGCTTGAATTTGATCAGATCAATAGACATTTACTAAACTTTATCAAACGCGTATTACCCGAGATATATAGTACGAATATAATCAGTGAACAAGAAGCAGAGATAGAAACCATAAAAGCAACCAAGAACAGTCTCTTTGGTGAAGCAGAAGTAGATATTACCCAGTGGTAGCGTGTGTATTTGTGTGTGTGTGTATATTCAAATAAAGTTTTGGTCTTGTGTACAAAAGAATAAACGGAGGTGATTTTCAAAAAAAAAATTCTTTAATTAGAATGGTTGCGCATGCATCCGAAAATAGTAACTCAATGTACAATAAACAGGACGACACTTAGGGGAAAGTATCTCTTTTTCTGCACTGTACAAAAGAAATAAATAGATATAAATAACATATATGAGCAAGTTCCTATGATCTAAATCCTGTCAAAACTTACGTAGTCCACTTAATATGATAGTAGAATGGTTTTACATTTAGCTCCATATTCTCCATATACAACGTTACATCTCCACGTGCATTCATTGTACCATTTACATTTATAAAAGGGTGGCATGAATTGTGCACCCTTTTTATACATTTATCTTTTTTCTTTATTATAGAATAATTTACTGATCTACTTGCAGACCCCTTTCCTATCCTTTTACTCCTTTCCTTTTATTTGTAATGAAGTCTGTTGTCATTCTTTTATTCTATATGATCCTTTACTGCTTGACAGTAGAAGCGATCAAGATTAAACATCATAAATTCAAAGAAACCAATTCTGATATCATTCCTGGTCGATACATCATTACTTTCCAAGATCAAAAAGACACGGCTGGTACATTTTTCTCTCAATCACTGCATGCAATCAAGAATCTCAAGGTGAACCAACGATTTAATCATAAATTGTTTAATGGTCTGTCTGTCAATCTTTCATTCAAGAATGAAAAAGACCACAAAAGCTCCTTGTTGTCTTTATTGGATAGACCCGATATCAAATATGTATATCCTGTTCGCGTTGTTCGTCGCCCCAAGGTGTTTGCCAAAAAACTGAGCGTACCCGGAAAGAAAGAACCCTCCGCTCTTCCACATCAAATGAGTCAAGTAGACATTGTTCATTCAAAACTCAAAAATAAAGGCAGAGGAATTTTGATTGCTGTATTAGATTCCGGTAATTAACGCATGTTTCAAAATTCAGAATGCTGTTTTACTAAAGTCAAATGTCTATAGGCGTAGATTATATGCATCCTGCTCTAGGTCAAGGATTTGGTAAAGGCTTTAAGGTATCTAAAGGTTATGACTTGGTAGGCGATATGTTCACCGGCACGGAAACACCTGAACCCGATGATGATCCAATTGATAACTGCGGCCCTGACACTGGTTCTGAAGGTATGTCAACTCTTTCTATTGCTATACATGGACTTAAACATTAAACTATAGGTCATGGAACGCATGTATCTGGTATAATCGCTGGGTGGGACCCAGCTACGGTATGTGTCGCGTTTACTTTATACATATTGCTTTACACAATGTCTCATCATATGCTTTCTTATGCTAGAACTTCACTGGTGTTGCTCCTGAAGCAAATCTCGCCATGTATCGTATATTTGGCTGTGTTGGTAACTCTGCAACAGACGTTATTCTTAAGGGTCTCTTGATGGCTTATGACAGTGGCGCTGATATCATCAATTTGAGTCTCGGTTATGCTAATGCTTGGAGCGAAAATTCAGATGTCATTTACCCTGTCCTTCAAAAAATCCTTGCGAGAGGAATTCACGTCGTAGCCGCTGCTGGTAATGATGGTGAAAAAAGCATATATTCCATTGGTAATCCTGCTATCTCATCCAATGCCTATGCTGTGGCGTCTATCGAAAATGAATACAAAAGTGTGACGGATTTAAGGGCTACTGGTATAAGCCATCCCATTCTGTACTCTGGAAGTGAAAGCAGTCGCGACTTCATTGATGGTGAGCTTGTTTTTGCAACCGAAGATCAAGACGATACAAGTGCTGCTTGTGATCCAGATCAGATACTACCTACTGTGAAGGGCAAGATTGCAATGATACCAAGAGGTAATTGTGGTTATTTACCAAAAGCAAAGAACGCAGCTGCTGCAGGTGCTATTGGCGTTGTTTTCATTGGTAGTACGAATGCGCTTGGACCCCTCTCTGTTAAGGATGCTCCTATTCCCTGTATAATGATCAGTTTAAAAGACGGCCAGGCTTTATTAAGTGCTTTAAAAAGCCGTGTAGTCAAGATCTCGATGAATAAGATGGGACATCCATACCCTGTTACCAATGGAGGACTCACATCAAAGACCACTAGTGTTGGGCCTACAGCTGAATTAGACTTCAAGCCTGACATTGCTGCTGTGGGAGGCACAGTATTCTCTACCTTACCAAGGTACCTCAAAAGCTGGGGTATAATGAGTGGTACTTCTATGGCTACTCCCTACGTATCAGGATCTATTGCTCTTTACCTTGTAGCCAAAGGAAAGCAAAAGGATTCAATTAAGTACATCCAAGAACAGTTTCAAAACTATGCGATTCCATCAAAGGCCATTGAATCATCAGACCTGGACATTCCTATTCGTATCGGCGCTGGTCTCATTCAAGTATATGATGCTATCACTCAGGGTGTGCATATAACCCCAGGCAAGATTAGTTTTAACGATACCTCGTCCAATGCATACAGAACACAAACACTGACCATTAAAAACCACGGTTCCCAGACAATCCAATATGAGCTTCTTAATGTTGCTTCTGTTGGCATTGCTCCTTATGATGTCAAAGAGAGTGGATACGCTCCGACTGAGCCTGCCAAGAATGTGAATGCGACTGCTTCATTACGTTTTTCTATAAAAAAGTTCAAGCTTCCACCTGGTAAAACACAGACGGTTAAAGTTACCATAACTCCACCCAAGACAGACCCGAAAGAGCATATCTTTTATGGAGGATACATCGTATTCAAATCAAAGCAGCCAGAAATTGGTAAAGATATCAGTGTCCCTTACTTTGGCAAACAGGGACGTCAACGTGACCTCCCGATAATAGATAATGACTACCCAAAGCTTGTTGATGCCAACGGTAAAGAGTTTGGACCCAATGACATTTTTACATATGATCACAGTGTCAAAAATAGCTCTCCAACAATAAGATACCGTTTGCTAACACCCACCGCTGTTCTCAAGATCGAACTGATTGACATGAATGTCAACAAAGTCATTGGCACTATTCAAGCAGACAGTTTATATGTTAATCGTCATTATCAAACAGGAGATAGATATGAAAGTAAGATTTCTTGGCCTGGTACATATTTACCACCTGGAAGTGCACCAGAGTCCGAGGGTGTGCGAACACCGGATGGTACATACAAATTACGTGTTTCTGCGCTGAAACTGTTTGGAAATCGCAATACTCCTGATGATTGGGAAACATGGACTTCGTGTTCTATTGTACTCAAGAATAATAACGTTTAGTGTTAAATTTTATGACGTATTTTTGTTTTCTTAAATGAAAAAAGTGTAATAAAAAAGCCTTCATTCATTGTACTCTTTAAATGGTCTTTCATCAAGTCCAAAGCGTGTCATAAACACATTGAGCTAGTGACAATAGCCTCATTCTTTTATGAATTAAACACAAGCATGTCTCTTTCTTTTTCTTTATGTCTCGTCATACGGTTTGTGTCTACTTTTTTGTTTTATTGATTTTTTTTTTTTTGGTTTACATAAAGTCATCAAAATCATCATATGTAGTAGAGTATTCTCTTGTGGGCGCTGCTGGTGCTGGCGTTGCTGTCTTGGCTGATTGACCCTTGCCCTTTGTCTTCTTATTGTTCTTGAGTGCTTCTCTTTGTTGTCGTTGTTTATCATTAGCAAGTGCTGTCAAACTGGAGGCTGCCTTACGAATGTCCATATCCTTCATGGGGTCAGCCAGATCACGAGCTAATTGCTCAAGGAAAGTGGCATAACCAGATACATTCTACATAACACAGAATTGATCAGAATACTTTAACTAAAAACATTCAGACTTACAGAATGTTGAAGGATCAAATCAGTGAGCAACTGTCTGAATTCTTCAAAATCAGCACGCGTGCGTGGCTTTAATGATTCTACAGGCTTTGAAGGTGCCTTCTTGGCTATAGATATTAAGGATGAGTCCTCTCTCATTTATTTTTCGAATTTTTAATACCAATCACTTACGAGCTTCGGCTGCTTCTTCTCCTTCTCCTCCTTTGATACCGTGTACGCGTTCAAACTTTTCTTCTTCAGTTTCACCATCCAAGAAACGGTTGGCCTACCAAAGTCACTCTTCTGCCCTCTTTATTTATCAATCCAACTTACCAAAGCAGCCTTCTTTTTCTTTTGTTCTTTTAATAATGCTTCCTTTTCAGCAATCTTTTGCTTCAAGGTCAAATTCTTTTTAACAGGTGGCGTCACTGTCTTTGTTTCGACTTTTTGTTCCCTCTTTGGTTCTTCTTCTTCTTCAGATTCATCCCAGTCTTCTTTGACATTATTGTTATTATCTTCGGTGTCTTCGTCATCCCAAGCCATTTTAGGTTTTGTGCTGGCGACTTTATTGACTTGCTCAAATTCTTCTTCTACATAAACAACTTAGTTTCTTGAATACTCTATTTTCTTTGCTTTTTTTTTACCCCAATCACTCATTGCTTCTTTTATAAAGAAAAAAAAATTCTAATGGTTACAGAGGGTAAAAAATTCTATTTTCAAACACAGCAAGTGACTTTTGGCAAAAAAGTATCTTTAAATTAGTGTTTATTTTAATGATTATTGTTTTATGTACACAATTTGTTATTTTGTTCGATTCCTTTTCTTATTTTCAGACCAGAGAAATCCAGAGACCAGAGTAGCTAAAGTGATAGGCACTGTCCAATCATCTGTTAGGCCTAACCGTGAAGCTATGCCTAGAATTAAGGTAATACACGTAAATAACACGTACGGTTCCTTTGAATGCTGTTGGCTGTTATAAGATGATGAGTGACCCGGTCGAAAGGCGCAAGGGAATAATGAGTCACATAGAGGTGTACCTTTTTTATCTTGATTGTCTATAGATTCATCTGAGCTATTGATATTACTATAACTACTACTACTACTGCTGCTACTGCTGCTAATACTACTACTACTGATGCTACTATGGGTATAATTTGGCCCTTCTTCACCTCCAACAGCTAAATCTCCTTTAAGTATTTGCTCTAATAAATGAGTGTCCTTAATAGCTAATGATCTTCTTTTAGATTCCATCAATAACTGAGACTGTCGTTTTAAATCTTGGGGAATATGTGATGAACTGGGTCGATTCATTCCATCAGTGCCTTTTTCTTGTAATTGCTAAAATAAAAAAGAGAAGCCTTTTATTGATACATTTCAATAAACCCTTTCTCCTTCTTTCCCTCCCTTTCGCTTACCTTTTGTAAATGCTCTAATTGATCTTCTAAGCACATAAAATCTTGTTCTAGTTGAGATACGATCTCATCCTTTATTTTGAGTTCTTTTTTTAATGTCTCGAGATCGTTGTCTTTGTAGTTTTGCTGCCGCAAGATTTGCTCCTTTTCCTGGTCGAGCTCTTCAATAATTTGCTCTAGTCGTATAATCCTGTGTTCTAATTCTGTAGCATAAGACCCTTGTGATATATCAGAGTGAATGACAGGTCGACAGATGTGTTGTGCCTCCAGCTCTTCTTCACCGTCCTCATCGTTATCTGTTGATGGTAAAGTCATAACCATGGTTGAATGATCAACAGGTTTCATTGTGAAACAGCAGGTCCCTTCACATATAGGATGACCCGCGAGCTAATAACATGTGAGTATACAACAATATGTATACATTAGATGTTACCTGTCTCTGTAATAGATTGATATTTTGAACTAAAAATTCATACTCTGGACCTACTGACTTCATCTGAAGTATCTGGTTCTCTTTTAATCGATTGAGTTGTTCAGTCTTTTCATCAAGCTCCTGTTGTAAGAGTCGAGTGGTTCGTTGTAATTTGATATTTGCTATTGTCAACTCTTCAATCATTTTCTCTAAAGGGCTCGTTCGTTGCTCGATCAAGTTATCTGTATCCACCTTGAGTAGACGATTCGTCCTTTGTAATTTCACATTTTGTAATGTCAATTGCTCAATTTGTGCCTCCAGTTGCCGTGTACGTGTATCTGAATCACCTTGTTTTATTTCTCGTTTATGGTCTACTCTTGTTTCTGTCGGGATGGAATAGTTCATCAGATTAGAATTGACACTGAATCTTGATTCAGACATGTCCTTTTGATTGGCTTGAAAATACATTAATAAAAAAAAAGAAAAAGAGAAGAGAGAAAAGTACAAAAAAAAAGAAGGTTTTATTCTGCTTGGTAAATATGCACGAGTTTAACGTCACACATATCCTTTGCCTTTCAACTTGTCTGTTTGTCCCTCAACTATAAGCATTTCACTCCTTTTTTTTTTAATCTTATTAATAATAGAGATAGACTACAGCCTTTTCTTCTCATCTCTCATCTCCCATCTCTACAACTTTATAGACGTCATCATTTTATACATATTTTATCCTTTGAAAATCAAAAGAGTGTTGTCTAAAAAGTAAACAAGGCACATTGTTACACGAATATTTTCTTAGATCGCATGGCTATTTTGAAATATTCCATCTTTGCATAAATAGCCATCATTTTCTACTGGCTATTTGCTACCATGACGATAACAAGATTAGCATTCAGGGATACACAAATATAAGTGTGTATTATAAATATTAAATTATGCTTTATGATCAAAGAGAATAATTAATGGCAGCAACTGAATGAATGCTTTGTCATTTCTTCATCTTTCAAAGGACGACCAACCCATGTCAATCAATTATAATAGAAGAAAAAAAATTCATTATTCTAAACTATACTTTAGATATAAAAGCTGTCTAACCTTGTATTTAAATAGTTTAAAAAGTGTAAACATTCACATAAATCACTCCGACTAGAGTCTCCCTTTTAAAAAAAAGAGTCATATTTTTCCATGCCTTTCTCTTTTTTTAAATAAAATATAATGGCACAGCAAATTGAACGTAATCAAGAAGCAACAGTTTATATTGGTAATCTTGACGAAAGATGCACTGAATCACTCATTTGGGCCTTGATGTTACAAGCTGGCCCAGTTGGTAAAGTTATTCAACTATAAAATAATAATCACTAAACTAATATTATTCAAGTCAATGTTCATTTACCCAAAGATCGAGTAACACAGACACACCAGAATTATGGTTTTGTAGAGTTTTTAACAGAAGAAGACGCAGATTATGCAATGAAGATTATGAATCAAGTACGATTGTATGGTAAACCTATACGTGTCAACAAGGTAAACTTTTTATTTTTATAACAATAATATTATTAACGTCATCAAACCATAAATAGGCTACTTCCGATAAAAAGAATTTGGATGTTGGAGCAACATTATTTATTGGTAATCTGGATCCTGATGTGGATGAAAAGACATTATACGACACATTTAGTGCATTTGGCTTGATTGTAAATACACCCAGAATTGCTAGAGATCCAGACACAGGTGCCTTCAAAGGCTTTGGATTTATTAGTTATGACAACTTTGAATCTTCTGATGCAGCTATCGAGGCTATGGACGGACAATATTTGATGAACAAACAAATTACAGTATCTTATGCATTCAAGAAGGATGGAAAAGGAGAAAGACACGGTTCTGCAGCAGAAAGACTGTTGGCAGCAGAGGCCAGGAAACACGTACAGATGCCAAATCGATTATATGCAGGTGGACCACAGATGGCACCTACTATGGGATATATGCCACCTACAGGTTATCCTGCCATGCCACCACCACCTCCACCTATGGGATACCCGCCTCAAGCTTATGGTGCTTGGCAGTAATTGTGTTTAAATAAAAAATAAAAATTATGTATTATTATTAATACCATTACAGTGTTTTAATCCAGACGTTAGTTAAAAAAAAAGCAGTGTAGGAAAACAGTATCATTATTTTCTTTAAACGCACTTGCTGAAACATAAGAGACAGCAATTGTCCCTTTTTAAAAAAATAAAAGGCTGATCTTGACTGTCTCAAATAGAATACAATATAAACATTTACCATCCCTCTGTGATTATTGGATAAGATGAGTTTTGTTGACTCAAGAGCTTCCTGTATGACTTTTTATTTATTTACAAAGGTCTAATTTTAAATTAAAGCAAGAATAGATCAATTTTTTTTAAAAATCAGCAGAGCTAAATTGAGAAAGCCCTTTTTATTTTTATTTTTCCCTTTTTTTATTTTTTTTTTTTCCTTTTGAATTTGTTGTCAAGTCAAAATTTATAAATTCCTGACATGCAAATTAATCATGTCGGTCAATAAGACATCATTTATAAAACAAGCAAAAACTAAGAAATCAGCAGATTTTGCTGGTAGTACGGTACCTGACTTTATTCAGAAGCTATTTAGGTACATTATATAAAAAAGAGATGAAAGCAATCTAAAGCTTTATTATAGAATGTTGGAGAATGATTCTTCAGAAAACACCCTGTCTTGGGGACCTGATGGAACAACTTTTATTGTCAAGGATACAATTGAATTCTCGAGGACGGTCTTGCCGAAACATTTTAAACATTCCAATTTTGCAAGCTTCGTTCGACAGTTAAATAAGTATGATTTTCATAAAGTAAGGCAACTAGAAGAAGGACAAAAGACATTTGGTGATCAGGTAACTTTATTCTAAACTTTATTTGTCTTATTCCTCCTATAAACAACTTTTTTATTTTTTATGCAGGCTTGGGAGTTTGTTCATCCTAAATTTGTTCGACATCGCAAGGATCTATTGGAAGAGATTAAGAGAAAGGTGCCTGGAGCAAACACGATAAAGCAACCAAAAAAAGGGGAAAAGGAAAACGAGAATATAAACATGTCCACGATGGAAGAAATACAGGCTATGACAGAAAAGCTTATTAGTGAAATGAATGAACTTCAAACCAATCGTACGGCCTTGGAAAATGATATTTCAAGATTATCCCAAAGGGATCAAGAAATCATGAACGAACTAAGCCGTTTAAATGCTAATCTTGCGGCCAAAGATGGTCTCGTCAAAGAGTTCCTCGGCTTGATAGAGTCTTCACAAGGAAATGGTAATAGCGTGTGTAATTATAACGTGATAAAGCGCTAATCATTTGTTTACTAGTCAACATAAGTCAGCAGGAAACACAAAAATGGATGAACTCTTACCACAAAATATCTAAAACAAACGCGGAACAGATTGAAAAAATGAATAAAGAACTGGGCTTAAAGAGTAAAGCCTTAACGAATGATGAACAACAAAGACATCAACATAGAGCTATAAAGAGAATAAAGATGGAGGAGACAGCGCCGCTTCCACCATCACCTCAGCCCATACCTATAAACAATGGATTTGACAATAGCTCTTTATCTGAAGCAGCAGCGGCAGCGGCCGCAGCTAGTATGAACGCTGGAAGCTTGATCGGATCCCCGTTAAAGACCGCGGATGGGCTCACATTCGTCACTCTTGGTAGACTTTCGTCCAATATGTCCGTACGCGATAATAAGCCAGCAATTGAAATCATGGCTGCCGATCAAACACCAACACTGGCCACAAGTTTACAGAGACCAACCATCGGCATGAAACGTAAGCCATCTTCTGGTCTGTCGTCATCTTCACCGGTCAGCTGGACTGTTCCTCCCAGAATATTGCTTGTAGATGATGACTCTGTTTATCGCGATTTGAGTGAGAAATTATTACAAGTGTTTGGATGCACGATAGACCTAGCAAAGGATGGCGTGGAAGCATTAAAAAAGATGGGCTTGGAAAAATATGATTTGATTTTAATGGTAAAATAAGATATACAAAGCTTATTTCTTGTATTCATTCTTTTAAAAGGATATTGTCATGCCAAGAATGGATGGTGTATCTGCTACAAGAAGTATCCGTCAATATGACGCCCTTACACCTATTATCTCCATGACATCCAACTTTACAGACAATGATATCATGCAGTATATAGGAAGTGGAATGACAGATATATTGCCCAAACCATTTTCTAAGCGTACGCTTTACCAGATGTTGGATAAATATTGTGCACATCTAAAATCGATCCAAAGGGTTCAGGTCACATCAGATAATACAACATCTATACCCCGTGCCCTGAACATACTACCAATGGGTGATACTGACAGTATAGCTTCATCCTCTACATCCCCTACGACCAATCAGCACCCTTCTACAGCTTCTTATCCTTTCAAGCCATCATCCAGTGCCACTACTCCTACTGTCACATCCAACACACCCCCAACTACTACCACTACTACCGCCACTACCACTACTGCTGCTGCTACCAGTACACCTACTGTATTTCCTCTTGCGCCATATCCATACCCTATTACAATGAATTCTGTTCCCACTGACGTCAGTAGCAATATTAGTCCTATTGGGCACAACGATATACCAAATGTTACACTCTGGCCACAGCAACCAAATCAGCACCTGGATACACCACCAGCAATTATTGCAAACGATGGTAAATTCACTTGGGCAATGCCTACGACAAGGAACAATAATAATAGCAGTAACCAGAGAAATTGAGCTTTTTTTTTATATTTATTTTGAAAGATGCTAATAAAAACCATGTAAATACTTGCTTGAAAACAAAAGAGAAGGGTTTATTATGTACACGAGGTATAGATAGAAAACTAATAATTTTAATAAACAGATACATGATTTGCTGGAAAGATTCCAATGGCTCCATTGGGTAGCCTTCCTTGCCACCAATCACACGGTAAGCCTGTGGCAGGATCTATTTTAGATAAAATATAGACAAGATCGCCCTTACGAATCGTCAATTCCATCGGATTCTCTCCTATGAAGTCATGAATAACTCTCGCCGTCTCTATAGGCCCACCGTATTGAGGGATCATCATTCGTTGCTGTTGCTGTTCCTTCATTCTTTCATGCGACTTTTGAATTAGTTTATATATTACATAGGGTAAACCGGTGACAATGGCCAGGAATAAGATAACAGATCGTCGCTTTTTATTACTGTTGCTGGGGGCAACTGCTTCTGGTGGTTGCTCGTCTTCTGTTATTTGTAATGGTTCTCTTTCATTATCCTCAGCAGGTTCTGCTGGTGGCGTTCGACCGATCAATCTGTAAAACAATCGTCTGAGCCATCTTAATAAAGCAAATACATTGAATATGTTGCCCAAGTAATGCCGTAGGTTTCCAAACTGTTCTGCCACACCTACCATGGCCATGAAACTAGAATGGGTTGCCATATAGGTCGAGTCGAGCATCTGTGCAAACCCTCCAAATGCTTGAACGATCGATTCAATCACGTCAAACGTCGCACGGGTGCTTGCCTCCATACGCTGCGTCAAGCTATTATTGTCGGGTCCTTCGCCAAACATGCCTCCCCCTCCTCCGAAACGATTGTATCCATAGCCTCCAAATCGACTGTAGGGCGAATACGTACTTCCATAGCCACCATATGTCGATCCGTATCCTCCATAGTTATTATAGCCTCCGTATCCTCCTCCTCCGTACCCATATCGGTTGTAAGGGCTACTGTAACTTGAGCCATACATACCTCCATAACTTGATGTTCCAAGGCCTACAAGAAGACGTTGATACCATGTTTTGTGTTATTTTTCTTGATTATATATTACCACCATACGCTGAACCCATGGTAGTAGGTCTATTAGGTACTGCTGGAGCTGATGTGGTTGTAGTTGCAGTAGTAGTAGTAGTCATATTGGCTGTAGACGTTGTCACTGGCGCCACACTGCTATTGTTACTATTGACTTCCCAAGGCTTTGGGGGAGATGGCATGTTAAAATAGAGATTTAAAAAAGAGAGAATAAATCTTACTTAATGATGGGAAAACGGAGAACCAAAAAGTCCATAATCATATGTAAAATTAAGTAAGCAACCAGACAGAAAAAGAAGGGAGGTAACACAAAAGCGATTATAGAACTGTTTATTCTATGGGTATGATTTGATGCTTGGTCTCTTTTTCCGTCTTGGCTTTTTCTTTACTTTCACCGCTACTTGCTATTACTATCCTATCCGTACGCTTAAATTGCGTTGAATTGATAATGTTTTGTGATTGAGAAGAGAGTTGAACAAAGGCTGCGGCAGTCTCAGCTAGTGATTCGAATTTTTGGACTGCCTCGTCTTCATTCATGCACACAACAATGACATCTCGCTCTGAATAATCACCATACAAGGTGATGGCTGTTTCTGCATCCATGATCAGAAAGCGAGTAAGCCAGCAATGACATTTTCTGAAAGAGCTATTATGTTGACACCAGGGAAACGGTGTATTATAAATGAAATTATCATTGATCCAATTCGAGTAAGTGGATTTCTCCATAGCTACATCTGTTGTTCCACGGTAGTTTATCGCAATTGCATGTCCAGCTGCGTATGCCATATCCATTAATGCTTCTTCAACTTCCTGATGCAGCAAAAAGTCTGCGGACGCATTAAGGAGCCATTCATTATCAGTAGCAATAGAATATTATATCAAGTAAGCAACATCCGCTTGGTTTTTACATTGTGCAAGTGCATTGATAGAGAATTGAAGGATGATTTCGTCAATAGATATGCTGACTGTCGCAAATTTAGAGTAGAATACGTTGACGCGTTCAAACATGGCAGTAGCAAGATTGAGTACTTGTATATCACGTTTTTCAACGACTTGGCGCCCATCAATGTTATAAAGAGCGAACGCTGTAATTAATAGCTCGGCAATACCGACGTTGTCATCAAATGTATTCTCGGACGGTAACTTGCAGGCAAGAGGCCCCGACTTTGACTGAGACACTTCGTATAAGATACTCAGAAAATTATCACCAAATATGTGGCTACGCAGTTCCTCGATGGCAATCTTCACAGTCAGTTCACTCCACTCCACATCAAAGACCCATGCTCCATCGGGACTTTGATTACGGTAAATCAAGGAGTGTAGAAAAAGGAAGTGGTTTGCAAATAGTAAAAATATGATTTTGATAAGAGAAAAGGTCGAGTTTTGAGCTAAAATGCAAATCTTGATGCCAACCCGAAGAGGAAGAGATGTGATATTGAAAGTTGATACGAGCATATCGCATAATAGAGACACTGAGATATCAGAGATATCGTGTTTATGTCGTAAGAGTGGCCGAAGTAAATCTGTGCGATCGTATGAGGATTGAATAATACCAAGAGTTTTTGTGTTGAAGCGTTTCATAGCGTTTTTTGTTATACCACCAAGACCTTGTTCGATAGCCCAGAGGGTACCAATAACGGCCAAAGCAAACGAAGCAGGATCAATCTGGCCAAAAATGCTCTCCATTCTCAAATAAACAATATGAAATACAAAAGAAAATGATTAAAAGGAAATCAGCCTCGTTTCTTAAGAACAAACATTCGTATTCGTTTTTTCTTGTGAAGCGAAGCCAAATTTAAAGATCTGAGATAGGCCATTTAATAAGTCGAACGTAATCTTGTAGGTTTTCGTATCAGAATCTTTCCTCTAAGAATAGTAATAAGCCCTTCTTTTCTGTAAAGGGTCTACGTTGCCCATCGTCGATTTGGCTGAATTTTACAATTTTAAAAAGATTGAATACAACAAGTACTTTTTGTGGCTCCTCAGTGTACGTTCCAATGTTCCTCTGTCTTTCCATTCTAAAAACAAGTAAGCAATTCCTTTCTACAACGACTGGTTGGTTACATATTCCAAGTGATATCATTGTTTAGCTGCAAATCCTATAACACCTTAAATTGACAACATAAACTTTAGCAACCTTCAGATTTTACCAGATCTACTATGGCTACACTCATTCGCTTACAGTCTCTGGACGAAAGAATGGCTTGTTATTTCTGATGTTGATTCGCCTTTGAACACTTCACTTTAGGCTTTCTCTTGAACAAGTAATATTAAGAAACTTGGATACAGTCTGACTTAAATTATACATGGAAATTATATAGATTCAACCATCAATAGGTAGCTCAGGATCACCTTTTTATACAACAATGTACGCAGGTTTCCGTTTGTAAAGCAATAAGGACATAATAGATAAAAGCGTACTATTGGATCCTTCTCTTCTGAGCTTTAATTATCTTGTTACGATTGGCTAAAAAACATAGAGGGTTCATTACCGTGTTGATTTTTCTCGCGTATTTTGTAGTTGCAACAAATAATCAAAGCTAATCAACATGGTAAATCAGTCTGTATGATCGAAACCATGGGCTTAACATACTTGATAGCCTACAACATACATTCCTACCATTGTCAATGACGAAGGTATATGCTCTTGATATGTCAAAAGTAAAAGCAATTAACCTCTATATGTATATAGCTCATTCTGACGGCATTTGGGATGTTGCGTGGTCCAAACACACAAATCTGGTTATTTCTGGCTCGGAAGACGGCAAAGTCAAGTGCTGGTAAATTATTTAAACATGCTTGCGAGAAAAAGGAGTTTATTCTGTACATGTATTAGGGATGGTGCAACAGGCGAATTAAAGTTTGAACTTGAAGGACATGCAATGGGTGTTATCTCTGTCGACGTCAGTCAAGATGGAACACGTAATAGGATATAATTACATCCACTTTTTACGTACGATTACTGACAGATATACAATATATAGGTCTTGCTTCGAGCTCTGTAGATTCAAACATTCGTATTTGGGATCTTGAACAAAACGGAAAGCTTATCCAGTCTATTATTGCCGCGCCTGTTGAGTCATGGAAAATAAAGTTCAGTTCAGACGGACAGCACGTCGCTACTGGCTCACATAATGGAGACATTCATATCTACAGCGTCGAAACAGGAGAGAAAGTCAAGAGCTTACCAACAAAAAACAAGTTTTTGATGTGTGTTGCTTATGCAAGTATAATCTAGTAAAGAGGGATGACATTAAAAGACTAATAAGATCATAGAGTCCTGATGGAAAATATCTAGCTGGAGGTGCAGAAGATGGGACCATTTACGTGTTTAATATCGAAACGGACCAATTGGCTCACACACTATCAGGTAAAATTCAACAAGTGTACATATAGGGAAAGTGAGAGCTCATATGCATATGTAGGGCATGCCATGACTGTTCGTTCGCTTTGTTTTGCCAGCGACAGCAAGACACTGATCAGTGGTAGTGATGATAAGTGTGTTCATGTTTACGATGTTGAGCATGGACAGCTGGCATCCTCTTTAACTGGACATTCAGATTGGGTCTTGTGTGTAGCAGCCAATCCAGATATCAGTAAACAACAAATAGTCAGCTGCAGCTCGGATAAGAAGATTAAAGTGTGGGACCTTGGTTTAAGGTCGGTTTTGGAAACTCATGAAGTTCATTCAGACCAGGTAATGCTTTATGATTGGGCTAAACGAAACGAACTCTAATAAACAAAAAAAAACAGGTCTGGGGAGTAGCATGGAACCCAGAAGGTACTAAACTGGTATCCGGCTCAGATGATAAGTCCTTAAAATGGTTTGCAAGCAGTGGATCCTCTTAGTATTGTATCATAGAATATCTTTTTTTTTTTTCTTATACGCGTATCTTTTTTCTTGAAATCATGAATAAAAATCATTTCATGATATACTGATTACAGTCATAATAAAAAAAAAAAAGAAAACACACCATGATGTCCTATTGAAGTTCAGATATGAATGATCGCGTCTGGCTCCCATTGATCGACCTGATTAACCTAAGGCACATTAGTTTCTCTTTTGATCAAAACAGATAACTTGAGCCTTGCACATTATTCATCATTTAATAATGACATTTAGGATATGTCAACTATTATAATCCATACATCTTCTTGAGATACTAGGATTTTGTGTGTACACGCACAGTGGTAATAATTGAATAAAACAATAAAGTGGCGGGTGGGAATCTTACGATAAATTCCCTACCAACAGGAGGGCAGTGATCTGTCTTGATATTCCATTCGGAGCCTGTATTTCTTCTGTTGCTCAGCCAAGATATGCAAATAACCCTTTCCCACATGAATCGAATTAAGAAGGTTACGATGATAATCTAATTGTCTCATATGAGACCATTGCAATCTGGAGTAAAGTTTAAATAAGGGCTTGGGAAGCGTCCCAGTTGGTTGCATGGTAATTTCAAGATCCGATATGGGATCCAATTCTACAACCCGTCGCTTCCGAAAATATGATCTTTCATGCAATCAGCAATCTAGTTGTCTACCATTCTGTCAATAACAATAGCTGTGTAGTTGTTGTTTTGGAATATAATGAAAAGTAAAATAGTTTGTAATAAAAATATATTAAAAAAGGTTCAAGATTGTAAGACCAGTAGTGGTACCCAGTCTTCTTTTGGGAATGGGGCATTTCCCTTTTGTTTTTTTTTCTTGCTTAGAATATATCAAACCCAAACATCAGTTCCGAATATCTTTTCATCTTTTGAGTGCGTAGTAAAATAAATCTTGTCAATGAATTAAAATTAAAAGAATGAATAAACAGTAAAATGATCATAGTTATCAATGAATGATGCTCAGTATGCCTTCACTCATTTTCTCACGTACACAAGCGAGGGTGTCTAGAAAAAGAAAAACCCTTACAACTATGTTTGATAGTTTATCCTGATTACCGTATCTATTGAAAGATCTAAAAAACCAGAAAAGGTCGGAAGTAAAAAATCAGTCGATTTTTAGGTTCCACAAGCCACATTTGCATGAACGTCATTTATGTATATAAAGCATTGATCTTTTCAAGGCCTTCTTTTTTTTTTATTATCATCATCTTAAACAATCAATTAAATCAAATCATGTCTGAAGAAACTTTTACTGCTTGGGCCTGTCCTGGAAAGAGTAAGTTTTGTGTGTTATTGTAGATGTTTATAATAACAATCGCGTCTCTAGGCCAACCCCTCCAAAAGATGGAAGTCAATTTCTGTACTTGGGATGAAAACATGGTTCAAATGGATATCATCTGCTGTGGTGTCTGTGGTACTGACCTTCATACTGTTGACGAAGGCTGGGGCCCTACTGAATTCCCTTGTGTCGTTGGTCACGAAATCATTGGCAAGGTTACCAAGGTTGGTAGTAACGTAAAGAAGATCAAGGTTGGTGATCGTTGTGGTGTTGGTTGTCAATCCGCTTCTTGCCACGAATGTGATTATTGTAAGAAGGGTATGGAAAACTTGTGCTCTGTTCACGCTGTATGGACCTTCAATGACCGCTATGAAAATGAAAAGCGTGACAAGACTTATGGCGGTTTCGCTACCAAATGGAGAGGTCCTCAAGACTTTGTCGTCAAGATTCCCGATAACTTCTCATCTGAAGTTGCCGCTTCTTTTCTTTGCGGCGGTGTCACTACTTATACTCCTCTTAAGCGTTATAATGTTGGTAAGGGCTCCAAGGTTGCCGTCCTCGGTCTCGGTGGTCTCGGTCACTTTGGTGTCCAATGGGCCAAGGCTATGGGCGCTGAAGTTGTCGCTTTTGATGTTATCCCTGACAAGGTTGAAGATGCCAAGAAGTTGGGATGTGATGGCTATGTTTTGATGCAAAACGAAGATGAAATCAAACCTCATTACAACACTTTCACTCACATCTTGGCTACCAAGATCGTCAACAAGTGCTGGCCCACCTATTTCAACATGCTGAAGAAGAACGGTATCTTTATTCTCTGTGATATCCCTGAAGTTCCTCTGGAAGGTTTGAATGCTTTCACCATGGCCGGTAAGCAATTGACCATTGCCAGTTCATTCATCGGTTCTCCTTCCGATATTCAAGAGTGTCTTGACTTTGCCTCACAACACAATGTCCGCACTTGGGTCAACACATTCCCTATGGACCAGATCAATGAGGCTTTCCAATTTGTCAGAGAAGCCAAGCCTCGTTACAGAGCTGTCGTCATGAATTAATCATTTTTAGCATGTTTGTATTTTATATTCTTTAATAATATCCGTCATTAAAATAAATAAAAACTATATTGTTTTGTTCACAATACATATTTGTACTAGTCTTTATCCATTCTTGATTGAATAAGGCAAGTAAAGCTAATCACGGGTTACAAATACTGATAAAAACCCCTACGCTTGTAAATCAAGGTATACGGAGCAATAAAGAAAAAAAAAAAGTATATTCGTGACTTTCAGGAAGTCTACTTAAAGAAGATAAAGCTTAGTTATGCAATTGATGGGAGTATTTCCATATAGAAAGTAATACGAACAACTTATAAACTATTGAATTATAAATGGAGCAGCTTCAAAGCCCACCAGATCACGTCGATATATACCGACTTGTTGTTCCACGTGTTCTTGCGTCAAGATACGAGGACAGATCTGAAACGAGCTATACTTGGAGTATCTTGGTTGATGGTAACCAAGCACTTCTTCTTAAGAATCTTTTAATCAGTGACAACATAAACACGATACAATTTGGGTTATATAAAGCTGCTTTTTATTATTTTCTTATATATAAAATATCTTCCGTTTGCCTCTTAAAGCTCATATGATAGGTTTGTCTGTGTATCTTGTATTCAAGAAATGGACGGACAATCAATTGATCTTTTTGCCGTGTTGTAATATTCCTACAAAGTGCCGTCAATACATGCCCACATAGCTAAAGAAAAAGAAGAAGGGAAATGGTTTACCTTTTTAAAAATGGAGTTTTCACATCCTGAACATCTCCGGTATCACGTTCCCAAGTGAGATAATTTGATATATACTTATTATATGCTTTGTCATGTTCTAGTTTTTGTTTATCTAAGAGTTGAATGGTAGTCTTGCGGGTATGTTTATCCTATAGACTATTATTTAATATTGTCTTTATAAACAAACGCCACACTTACGAAAATAATATTATATACATCGTCTTCAGACGATTCATTATGTACGCCTTCTGATCTCGGTCTCAATATCTCATTGGATTTTTTATCCAACACAATCGTTTGGATCTACAAGACAGCATGAGTCTCTTTCTTTTTGCTTGTTATCTATTACAAACCTGCTTTATAAAAAAGTGAAGTACTTTATCAATAGTAAATGTGATATATGCATCAATACCAAATATATATCTTGCATTTTCCTCAAAGGTGGCTTGATCTATTTCATTATCCAAGAATTTTTCAATGTGTTCTAATAATGCATGATAACATCCCTTGGATAAATCGATATCTATTCAATACATCATATAAGCAATAATTCAAAGGTGGAAATAAAGTCGTAATATTACCTTCATAACGATTAGAATACAAATCTAGTTCAACGGCTGTCTGATTCAATTTTTTTTGTAATCGTCGAGGATTCTCGTCACTCAATAACTTGAGTTTATGAAGTCGTTCGTAAAGTATTTGGAATAATCGGAAGAAGCAATATACATGTATGTTACAAAGGAAATGACCGTCGCTTGAGTTATCCTTTACATCACATCGAGGACAAGTCAGTTTTATAATTTGTGTCTGTACATCCACTTGTTGGCTCGTTTTATCTATGATCTCGTCATCATTAGGCATTGGTAACTCTTCCTGATGTTCTTCGTCCGTCTGCTCTTCCTCTGATGGTTCCTCTTCTTCGTCTTCAGTGAAATAAGCAAATTGTTCTCTTGTCAACAGATCCTGGTCAAACTGGAAAAAGCTAGGTATAAAAGTGCACAGAAAACTGCGTATTTTTCGTTTATCGCGTTTTGTAAATCCATTCTGTCGCCTGAGATAAAACAAAACGAGTCGCACCATATCCTTAATCACAGTGCAGTCAGAAGGTTCAAACTTAAATTGCTTATGCTGTTCAACTTCTGCCATCATTGCTTTGACCGATAATGACTTACGATCATTGCTCTTGAACGTGTTGCCTTGATAATCTAATGACTTATAAAAATTCTTGCTGTCCTGCTCACGCCATTGC
Source organism: Rhizopus microsporus ATCC 52813 (assembly GCF_002708625.1). NCBI lineage: Eukaryota > Fungi > Mucoromycota > Mucoromycetes > Mucorales > Rhizopodaceae > Rhizopus > Rhizopus microsporus. Next base: position 217,414 of record NW_019671929.1, on the reverse strand, counting down.
TTATTCCATTCTCTCTGAATTCGCTTCCACTCTTCGTCCTTTTGTTTCAGTCGCTTCAATAACACAGGTACGACAGCAGCTGGTCGACTGTAGATCAAGTCAAGGATCTCCAGCGCTGTTTCTCGATCATATATCTTTTTGATAATTCGTTCATAAATAGACACAGTTTGTCCACCCAGTCCAGGTTTGAGCTGAAATGTGTCTTTTTCTTCGTCCGTCATTGCTTCTATTCTTTGAGCGATGGGCTCCAATAGAGCAATGATATTTAAATTAGCTTCGATATTCAAATCAAAATCATATCTATTGTAATGTTGAGTGAATTGTATAAATTCGGATTGTAATTACCTTTCTTCTTCACATCGATGCATTGCTTCTTCATAAGGGTTCTTTTTGGACGCCGTGAATCCGCTATCTTCACTTGCCCATCGAGGGTGCGATACGTATTCATCGTTCAATACCTCCCAACAGAGCTGATCCCTGCCTGAACAAGGTTGATTCTGCCACTCTTTGGGCACAATGCGATAGCTTGGGCTTTCTTCTACAGCTTCACAGTGATTTAGATCAGGCTTGACAGCAGAATAGCCAGGCTTTTCGATTGTCTTTTCCTTTGATTCATAACCAAGAACGTGTTTGAAAGCATCTAAAAGCTCTTGATCTAGGAAAGGCTCAACGTGTTGTATGAGTTGATCTGCATCAAGGATATGAAGGGTATACAAATGAATGATTTTGAGAAACTCGTCATGAGAGGGCTTATTGCCAATGTACTTTTTAATTCGATCAAAGAGTTCGGTTTCTTCTGTAGAAACAGATGGTTTTAATGGATCAAAAGGAGGATCCCGTTGCTGTGGTCGTAACAATGGTTGTTGTTGTTGTTGTTGTTGTTGTTGTTGCTGTTGTTGAAGTTGATATTGTTTTGATTTCTTTGTGACCTATTATTTATAAGTTACATTGTTTTATAAAAGTAATATTCAATAATAATTACATAAGTCTTTCTCTTTTTTGTATAAACAGGCATTGCCTGTGTTTGCATCACACGCTTAAATCCTCGTGATTCCTGCACTTCTGGTAAAAACTGCTTAAACTCTTCTAAAAGATCGTCATGTCCAGCAAATAAATATTGAATGTTCGCGTAGACTTCATGAATTGTCTTTAGATCTTTCTGATAGGTCTGTAATACTTCCAAGAATTGCTTATAAATTTCTGGTTGATGTGTAAATCGAGTCTGGCAATAGTTGAGACATCAGAGGAATATTCTTACATGTTTGAAACTTACCTTGATACGATTGACATAGTTGATAGCATGATTGAATTCAAGAGGACGCTTTTCGTTATATGGACTTGTCGTGATCACCGTTGTGTTATCGACCGAACACTCAATGCGATAACCCACAGGTAGAAATGTATTAAAGCCAGAAATCAATGTAGGATGCCCTCTGAACAAGTTGGATACACGCTCGATAACACCAGGGGTATCAATACTATTTACGTTTGTTAAAGAACTTTCTTTTCCTTTGGAGTATCCAACTTACGCTTGGCTCTTAAAGTCTTTCATAATATCTAAGAATTGATTATATACATTAGGTTTGTCAGAAAAACGACCTTTCACTTGGTCAAGGTAGGCTAAGGCATCAACTACGTTGAGTGGTCGATAGTTGTTATTAGGTGACGGAGGCCGTCGCTGTTGTGGCTGTGGTGGTGGTTGTGGCGGCAGAGTGGAATAAGTATTATCATATATGAGCATATTAGAAGGAGGAGGTAAGTAAGGTGTCTCTAGTACTGAAGGAAAAGAAGAAGAAGAGGAAGAGGAGGAAGTAGTACTTGAGAGTGTAGGTCTAGTGATTGGTCAATTCTCTTTATAATGATCTTGTCTTGTTTTTTATATACCTTGATAAAGGGGTTATAGAATCACTAGGAAGAGGAGTAGAAGCAGTTGCCGTAGTGGAAGAAGTGTTGGCTGTGTTATTTACAGGTGTTTGTAAAGACATGGATTATATGTGTAAAAAAAGAATAAATATTTTAATTTTTATCTTCTCTCTGTCCTTTTTCCCCTTTTCCCTTATCTGTGTTTAAAATTGATTTGTTAATACAAAAGATAAACAGTGTAAGCAAGATTAAGATGTTACAAATAAGATCGCCTTGTATAAAATCATTCTATAATCACAGAACAAGAAACATACTGTGAAATTACACTAAGGCTTATCAAAAGGAACGCATATAAAAAGATAGTGTAAGTTTGAGAAATTGAACATTTGTGACATGTTACACTCTTTAATTGCAATTAGTCTCTTCATTTCTCTCTCTTTTTTTCTCTCTTTTTTATTTTTATTGAATAATGTTATCTTCACCTAGTTCACCTACAACAATACACCAAGATACTATACCTCCTCCATGGAATCACGCGTTATTGACTAGTTACAAAAAAAATTATCCAAATAAAACTACTCCAAGTGAGTGATGATCACTGTTATAAACCAAGTCAAGTTGACCTTTTCTTCTAGTCTACTTGCCCATGTCCAACATGAGACGATCTGGAGATATTTCAATGCATTGCCTCTCATTCAAAGGATTTCTTAAAGATTATCATTTGCAATACTTCAAGTTTTTATTAGCCATGAATGATCATACCTTGATGGGTGATATTAAATCAGACAGGAACGGTAGAATCACTTGGTAAATGATTCATTTTTGTTCTTGACTTCGAGTGACGCTAAATCAAATCAGGATCATGCCTTTTACTCAAGAATATTATCTATTCAAAGGCAAGTTTTATATCGCCTCTTCACCTAATCAGGTTACTCGATATCCACCTCCTAAGGTACCAGAAGATGATGACTATTGGGAAAACCAGCGTATACAGTTATGGAATGAGTTAAATGATAAAACAAAAGTCACCTTTACTTGGCCTTCAAGAGGGGATCGACCGAGATCAGCAGATATTTCGATGGAGATAAAGAATATGGATATTGCTATGGATAATCTATGTTTGCTGATCTACAAGGTGACTGAGGTTGAACATTTGGATTATTCAATATTTCCACCTAAAAGAATGGTAATAGTGTATCTATGGCAACTGCATCTTTAATCATTTTCTTTTTCTATTTGACAGGTTTATACCCTTTCAAGCAAATCCAACGATTGGAAAGTCGAAACAGCTAATCCATAAAATGAACCTTTTGTTACTGTGTTGTCTATTCTTTTTCATTGGTCGAAAATAAAGAGCCTCATTCAGGGCATTAGCGTGTAACCTAACGTATTTCTTTTCTCTCAATGGATGATATTGTCTACAACATCACTCAGCAGTGGTTAACTACTTTAAAATCACGTATTCAATACAATAACAAGCCTTTTCTGAAAAAGCTGGAAAGCTTTGGTAGTGGAGTATTTAAATACGAGGATCCAGTCTTGTTGGTAAAGATTATATTTATACTAAAGGGCCTTATACATACTCTCAAACTCAGGAAAGAGCGTTGGACCTGATACCTATTCAACGATTTTATGACGAAGCAGACCCTGAAAATTGTCTGGAAGATACTATTATTAAAAAGCTACTTTACTGGTTTAAGAATGAGTTTTTTACTTGGGTCAATAGTCCACCATGTGAACATTGCAATGTAAGATTTTATTAAAAAACAAGACATTCACAAACTCAACTTGGCATAGAAAGAAACTCGGTCGGAATCTATTGTTATGCCAACACCCGAAGAGCGACGATACGATGCATATAGAGTAGAAACCTATCGTTGTACAGCCTGTTTTAAAATATCACGGTTTCCTAGATACAAGTAAAAAAATATATAAAATTGCTCATCAGCGAGTAACTGATCAACGAGAGGATAGTGACCCAGGGAAATTACTGGAAACAAGACGCGGCCGTTGCGGAGAATGGGCCAATGTGAGTATATTGCTCTATGCTTATAATGCGTATTTATCATTTCTTCAAGTGCTTTACACTCTGTTGTAGAGCTGTAGGAGCTGAGGCTCGCATTGTTTATGATTCAACAGATCATGTCTGGACAGAAGTTTATTCAGAATTTGAACAACGATGGATTCATTGCGATGCATGTGAAGATGCTTGGGATAGAGTAAAGAAACTATATGTAATTTCTTGGATAAATTCTAACTTTGATTCCGGGCTGATTGATAGCCTTTACTGTACAGTCTCGGTTGGGGCAAGAAATTAAGTTATTGTATTGCATTTTCAACTGTAGAAGCTTTAGATGTCACCAAGCGGTACACGAGGGATTGGCCAGTCGTTTTACAAAGACGTAAACAAGTGCGTGAAATCGAGCTGGCATTGGTAAACAGTTGTAAATGAAATAATACTAAGAGCTAAGAGTGTTTATAGTTCTTGGATGATTTGACTCAGATAAGGCAGCAATCGTTTAGCTTGGAAAAGAAAAAAGAGTTGAATCAAAGGAGAGTAAGGGAACTATTGGAATTGGAAGAAATGAGTGCAAAAAGAATGATAAAAGAGGATGAACTCGTGGGTAGACAGAGTGGTAGGGTTTTTTTGTTTCTTGTTTCTGCTTTTGCCTAATCTGATTAATTACATCAAGGTTCCGCAGAATGGAGACAGATGCGTGGTGAACAAGGAAATGATTTAAAAAAGGAAACACGCTCTCTTCACAAATTTACCCTACTTGGCTCTTGTAGACAATTGGATTCAACCATCATTCGTCTAACGGACAACACGACAGATCAAACAGGTGCTTTTTATCATCCAGAATCAGTTGATCTTACAGATATAAAAGGCATTGAAGTTGAGTTTGCTTTGCGAATCATTGGTAATGGCGCCGATGGTTTGGCATTTGTGGTTCAAACGGTTAGTAAAGACGTTTTGGGAGAAGGTGGTTGTCAGTTAGGTTACGGAGGTATCAAACAGTGTGTGGCTGTTGAGTTTGATACATACCAAAGGTAAATTTTTGTTGTAAAAATTGCCTGTGTGTTCTAACCCCCCGTTCTTATAGTTCTGATAGATGTGCAGATCCCTCAGGGAACCATATTAGTGTCCATGCTCGAAAGCCGCCATTCCCAAACTCCGCTCATCATGATTACTCGCTCGGCCATACGTCTTCTATTCTGCCCTTGGCTACAGGGCAATGGATTCACATAAAGGTACAGCTTGATCGTGATGGAGTTCAAGTCGGTTTGAGGGATAAAAATCAGTATATTCAAGTATTGGATGTTTGCCTAAATACACTAGACTATTTAAACTACCCACATTCTAAGCAGGCATGGATAGGGTTCACAGCCAGTACAGGTGGTTTAGCACAGATACATGATGTACAGTTGACACAACTAAATGTTTATTATAAATAAACTGACTATATATATGCATATATATATATCTTCACCCCTTTACTTACTCCGTTTTACTGCATTCAACAACCCCCCTCTTTTATATAAGCTCCTTACTTGTATATAAATAAGGAGAGCGATATATAAATCTTCTTTTTCTTTTTCTTTTTGTAGTGTACATATAGACAAGTCTAATGAAAATATATGCTAGCTTATCATTACTATTGCTTGCTCTAATTTTAGTAAATGCAGAGCAATCTATTTATATCAAACGAGGTAAGAATAAAAGAGAGAGAAAAAAATAGAATCATGACTCATAAATAGTAGCTGACGAAATAGGTAAAATTTGAGAGTCTTTGTAATACATGTATTGATACTTCTTTTTATTCAAAGCTGCACAGACATCTTCTGGAGCAGTCGCTGGCCAACAACAGCCGACACCAACAGCAACTATGACAGCGCCCAATACAGCCATGGGCACAGCAGCAACAGGAGCACCTGTGTCGATGTCGAACAGTACACAGATCAACGCTACACAGTCAGTCAATAATGCTAATCCATTTGTGGGCAAGCCAACGTCTGCCTCATTCTCAAATGATATTCCACCTGCCTACCTTACGTGGAAAAAGCCGATTCCGAACCAGACGTTTCCTCCGCTTTACAAGATTGGTGTATCCAACATTACGTTTGAATGGACTGTCGATCCCAATGCTCTCAAGGTACAACCTGCCAATCTGACTGTTGCCCTAGCAAATCCTCAAAAGCAAACATATACCGCAGCCATTGTACCAGGTACAGCTACCTCAGCTCACTGGGATATAGCTCATTTACCTGCCAGCTCACCCCTGATGGTGGGATACTATACCGTTTGGGTATATGACCAACGAGGACCAAAAGCGTTTCCTAGTCCTGGTTGGCTTATGCCTGATTCCAGATTAGTTGTGGCAATGTATTCGACGGAAGCTTATGTTGGTCGAACAGACTGTAAGTTTC